>NC_044348.1:10033217-10333217 GCF_007364275.1 Archocentrus centrarchus | reverse complement strand
TAAACTGTGTTTCTCTCTTCTTGCAGAATGTCTTCATGTATGTTTATGATAGCTGTAGTTAACAAGTAGTGACCATGAGGAATAATGTTATATTTATAGACTTAAGCTGCATTTTCAAGACAGTGTTTAAATATGTTATAGTACAAAAATAAATAAATAAATAAATAAATAAATAAAATACAGCAGGAAAGGGTGTTTAAAACTTGACAAAAACATGTAAAAATAATTTTTGCTATATACTCTAGATATAACAGAAATGCTAATCTGCACAGATCAGAACACATTTTAAAATTTACGTGTACATCAGCAAATATAATACTTTTCAAATATAAGGCTGTTCATGTATACAGTAAATGCCAAGCATCATCACTTTATAGCAAATGTTTCTAGGATCTGGTTGCACTAGTATATTTTCCACCCTATATGTCAGTTTACAATACCTTAAATTTTAAAATAAGTTTAATTCAATACCTGCCTACTTTGTGTTGACAACCATTAGTTTCCCTGTCATTGCTACAGGACACTGTGCTTCATGTCACTTTGTGTGCATAGGCCCCTTAAAAGTCCATTACTAGTCAGGTCTAATATGATAGAACATTGCAATAGAGGATGTGTCAGATATCTTAAACAATCACTGAAATAACAGGCAATAGGCAGCCTTATTTTTTTGTTCTTTAACATTGCTGAATAGTTCAATAGTATGTGTTCAACTTGTATGTAATATTTATAATTCAAGGTTAGAAAGCATACACATCTGAGATGACACATGGTCAGTACTTTTTAACTGCAGCTAAATCTCCTACCTATACCAGCAAATCATGCATAAGCCCTCCCTCTAGGGTTTTGTATTAAGACTGTCTTGGCACTAATACCCAGATTCCTAATTCCCAGCCTTACCTTCGTAATATTCTTAATGAGCCCTTAAGCCCTGAGATCCCTCGTTCTGCCATGTTCCACGTTCCCTTTGATCTTGACTATACCTTTCCCAGCATTCTCAGTTGAGGGGGGGTCTGTGCATAGAGTTACCTGTCTGTGTGGTGCTAATACATCAAATATTCATCCACACTTTCCTGCCTGCACACTGTCCTCCAAAACACAAAAAGTCAAACACTTTTAAAATACTTCCATTTACAGGCAGTGATGGCTTCTACATAACACACAAGAATGATTACACGATGCCAATGAGATTCTTGTTTTTCTTGGTTTCTGCTGGTAATGTTTGGTCATAAGTGGAAAGTGCCTGTCTGGTTGTATAATGCATATAGCTGTGATTGTTTTTTTTTTAACAGTGTTACCAGTGATTTGACATTGCCAGACAAGCAATAGCTCTGAGAGTCTGAGGACGTAGTCACAAAATTGCATACGGTAACAGTGCGGTTACTTTTTTCTCTAGAAGGCCAACCGAGAGGCAGCCTTTAGTGCAGACACAGTGTCAGACTAGGGCACAGTGATTAGCTTACAGTGCTACCAAGGTGATAAAGCACTGGGTAACCTTAAGGAGAAGCATGTCAGCAGAGTTTTGGAATCAAAAACAATATTTTATTCTTATTGAAATAAAAATGTCAATAACAACATATTTACTGTTGTAAATCCTGTAGAGTTACAACAGTTTTACAAGTTAATTTCATCTCACAGTTCAGTATGAATTCTAGGTCCACATCTGTGCCAGCTTATATTAATCAGTACTGAAAAACTAAAATCAAACAGATGCAAGAAGGAACACTTCACATCAACTCAATCCACCTGTGCTAGGACTTTTTTTTTTTTTTTAAAGCAAAGCAAACGTGTCAGGACGCTAACCTGGTACTTCCATACATGCACCCTGAAGAGGAGATTGGAAAGCCAGTTGCAGGTAAAGAACAGAGGGCATATACATAATGACATATAGAAGGACTACATGCTGTAAAATGCTTGTAAAAGTCTTTATAGGGTGGCCTGTCCTTGAACCCTGTTACATTGCTGCAATGCCACTAATTCAGCTTTTCATTTAGAATTTCCTTTTTTCACAGTATGTATGTCATTAACATCTGTCACTGTTATGTGCCTTGAAGGCAGTTGGTTTAAGCGGACTCTTAAGCAGGAGCCGAGACAGGCTTAATTGAATTTAAACTGGTTTATTGTTACATATAAACTTTGGACGAGGAATAATAGTGACAAGTGATGGTCAAGGAGATGGGTCCACACAGAGGAGCCAGATGCACTGGGAGAGAGGAGAGAGGAATTAGTCCAAGCAATTCTATTGGTTCATAAGGTGACACAGTTTAAGGATGGATTTGTTTACTTGAGAAAGGCAGGTTGGTTGCTCTGTGCAGGGCCACTGGTTTCTTCCTTGAGAGCACAGGGAGATGTTGGAGGGTGGACAAGCAGGTGAGGCTGAGAGGTAAGTAATCCAAAAGTTATTCTTCGGACCAACTCACCTGGATAAGGTAAGTGAGTTTGGGGAGAGTCATCCCTTCAGCCACACAGGGGTCTCACACAGAGGAGGTTGACAATTTAGCAGCAAGTGGGAACTCGATCTGGTCCATATATAACTGCTCTTGAAGAGGCTGACTAGAAGCAGGTGCGGCGGCTGCTGATGAGCTGGAAACCAAAAGTGGACTTTTGGTTGGCCTGCCCAATCCAACCTAGGACTGAGATAACATAAAAAAAAAGCAATGCAGGACTATGACAGCAACAAGTGTTTCAGTAGTGTACCAGTATATGTGTTTTTGTTTAATATTGTGTATTTTCCATTTCGGTCCTGCTCCTGCACTCTAGACATGTTCCTGTGTTGATTCAGCTCATTAGTGGTGGACTATATCATTTGTCAGATGGGTTGCATTTTTTTTCTTTTATTGCTCTTATCTCTGAGGTTACCTTGCCTGTTAACTCGTTTCCTGCTGCTAACTGTATGTCTGAACAACAAAAGCCTTTTAACCCCAGATGTCCAGCTTGTGACTTTTGGGTCCAGTGCCTATCCACAATTGTTGCAATGCAAATACACAGCCACTGCAGGCACTCAACAAACTTAAGCTAAATGAGGCAGAGGCTCTCTTATGCCTCTCATCTGTATCACATCAGCCTTTCCCCAGATGTCTCATCCTTGAACATACTGTTCTTACTTTCAAATGCTCACTCACATTGCTGTGCAAGCTGGAACTCCTCTACAAGTAATCGTCAGGGAATCATGATCTGTTTTTTTTTTTTTCTTTTATCAAAAATTAAAAGAATATCTGTATATTTTTCACCTAAACTACATACTATGAGGAAGTCTGAGGAAAAGTATGTGCTGCTGGTGATACAGTCTGTCTTAAATCCTCTTATATGTAGGTTTCTGTTCTGTACTTGAGTCCTGAATCCTTGAACAATAGTTTGGGAACTGTATCAGTAGAAGGAGCTTTTTTCCCCCTCATTCTTTTAATCTTACTTTCTCAGAATGCTATCTTTACTTCCTGAGTTGCTGATTTTGATATATTATGTTGTGATTTTAAATCAGTCAACACTAGATAACAAAAGAACAAGTGATGGGACAAGTGCACTATGGTAACAACATAAATATTTCCCTTTTCCTCTTTGTTTTTTGCCTGGCACATTTAGGTGAATGAATATTGTTCTTTTGTATCTGTGAGGTTGCACTTCATTCAGCTTTCTTGCTATGATACATACGAGTGCATTTTTTTCTCATGGTGGTGGATTTATCAATTTAAATGACTGCTAGATACAAGTGTGCACACATGTGAGCATGAACATAGCCCCTTGTGGCATTTTATTTTATTTTTTTGCCTAAACCGCCATATAAATAAGGCAAATATGAAATAGATGCAGCTTGTCCATGCACATTACAATGTTTATTTCTTCATAAGAGCCACAGAATACCTGCAAAGTGTGGAATGCCACTGGGAAAAGTGGTTCTGCTTAAGGAAAGTGTTTAGTTTGCACTAAGCTCAGCTGTAGCAAGAACCCTCTCGTTTTTGTGTTGTTGTTGTGCAGAACGAGGATATCTACCCTCCCAGGCCTCTCTCCTCCACCCTCATCACTAACGAACAAACTCTGCCAGGCCTTACCTCAGGCGGCCTCCTGTAATTATTCCCCAATGCCACAAACTGGTGAAATGGGTGTCCGTTACACACTATGTGCCGAGCTAAGAAAAACAACAACTGTGGGGCCATTATTTGTCAATCAAACTCAGGGCCAAAACAAAATGCTGTCTGGTACACCCTGAGTCCTAGTTATCATCATTGAAAACTGTCAGACCAAAGAGCATTTTTATTGATTTATGTATTTATTTATTTATTTTTATCATCCCAGCATTTTCCCTGATCTCTGTTTGGCTTCGCTGCTGAGCCTGTCCTACAATCACATTGTCTTCTTTTGAACAGTACAGTGCACAAAAGTTGCTTCTTCTCAGTATTGCAAAAATCACTGCAAGGGCTGCACACAGAGAGAGCACAACAATGAAAAGTGTGATGTGTGAGTGGAACACAAATGAAAAAAACAAAATCAAAAAACAAAGAGATGGAGAGCTGTACAATACATTAATTGTACCCGATCAGGTCATCAGTGATGAAGTTTTTATGCAACTGAAAAATGAAGTTCTGCTATCTCATGTTCAGGTGTCATCCCCTCTGGTGAGTTACTCTTCCTGCTCTATTTTCTCAGTTACTTCAATTTCCCAAGCTGTCAAATTTTACCTCACATTTTCAACATCATTACTCTTGTCCAGTGCTCTATCTGCTCTCATTCTCCTTGCCAAGCAGTCCCTAGTCTGTTTTCTTTAAACTTGTTGTGACTTGTGACGTTGTTTTCCTTGTTCTGTGAGCCCTTCACAATTGGACCTTATCTGGGTTGTTTAGAGCATCTCATCTAAAGTCACTATCAGTCATCAGCTTACTCTCCCCCATCTCCACCACCATCCAGAGTCCAGGGGGTCCGGTCACTATCACCTACCTTCATCTGGGATTCTGCTATATGATATTGCTTTTCATTGGACCAAACCTCTAAAAATGCTTACATTTTGCATACTCACATCCTTCCTTACGGAAATGCATGGATTGAAGGTTAAAGATTAAACTGTTCACAATGGAATAAAAATTAACTTTAAAAAAAAAAGAAAAAAAAGCAAACCATAAAACTCAATGAAAAAAAAATCGGAACAAAGCAACAAACAAAAATAAAATACAAGTCAATCTGTGTAATTGTGAAAGAACCTCACATTAACAAAAGAAAAATGTATGAGCTGCAGTTTCTAACTAATTTCAACAGAAAATACTGGAACACTTGTGGCTCACAGCTCTAGTAGTTAATTTGGTGGGGATGGAGCAGATTCACTAATCACTGATTTGAAGGTGGTTCCAACAGGTTGATCTTTGCTGAGTTTGTTTAGTCTTTCAGACTGCTGCTGCTGATCAAACAGACTTTTGTCGTCAACTGCAAAGGTGGCAGATGTGCTGGCGATACAGGCACAGCAGGGGAGGTCATCACTTTTGCTGCAGGCAGAGTCTGTTAAAAGTTTCAGTAATGTGCTACTTATGCACAAACACAGCTGAGGATGTTCTCCTTCACTGACTTCATAGTTTTCTCCTTAGAAAGGTGGAAGAGCAGATGGATCTTTCCCAGGAATTTTGGTATTACTTATTTTGAAATGAATAAATAACTTACTTTTAACCAGAAAAAGGCCAGGAATTTATACCCCCTCTTATAGGTTATAGGTTTGACTACTATGTTCATCTGGGAGGAAAGTTATGCAGATTAAAAAAATTAAGTTTAGCAGGTTACGTGCTGAGCAGGCAATCTTGTAAGCCATAGAAGTGGCTTGTAGTAGTGGGATGTATCTCTCACGTAAATTAATGACACTTATCAAAATAAGACAGGATTTCCCTTATCAGCATTAATGGAATAGAACCCTTGTCCTTTAATGGCCACCATGTCACATTTTGCAGTCTGTACTCAGCCATCACATACCGATGCTTGGTCAGGATCCATAATGGTCACAGTGTAACAAACTGGGTGTGTGTTAATTTTTTTAATATCCAAATAAGTCCAAATGTTTACGGACTCCATAAACGCATCAAATAGACATCAAGAAACCATGAGCCAGAGTGCTCTCTGGGTGTCATTGTTGGGATAACACAAGTAGCCATGGTTATCAAGAAGATGTTAGAGATGCTTGTTGCATTTCAGAGGCGTTTGCCTTTTGACTTCACCCCCCCCAACCAACCCATCAACTATCAGTGTTTGCCTGCATAATTCTCACCATCTAGTTTTGTTGCATAATCCTAAGCAAACAGAGACAGAAAAGATTAAGTCAAGAACAAGGAGCAATAACATACACAACAGAAAGTGAAGTCATAATCTGCTTGTGTTGACGCTGGCTGTAATAGTACATGGTTTGTGGTAAAATGAACTAACATACATTCTTCTCCGAATGACTGAAAGTAAAAGTAAAAAGCAAGAAAGCAGAGTGCAGTCCACTATCCCACAGGACCGATAATAATGATAATAATACATTTAAAAGAAAACAAAGATTTTTTTAACCTAATTTATGTACATTTGTTTAATTTCAGCTCACTGTGAGATTATCTGTTACTGTTTGTCCTCTGAGAAAAAGACAGAAACAAGACGATGGACACTCGCGGTGAAACAGAAAGCAGAGGAGAGCAGCTAAATGCCCAAATAGGCTCTCAACACAATGGCAGGCTCAGTATATGTTGGCTACTCGTTATTACATCGTTTCACTATATTTTACATATTTTACAACGTGGACTAATTGTTGTAGTTAGATTCTTCAAATGCAATGCATCTGAATGAAATCTACCTTGCAGCTAGTTTTGGATGCCCTCAAACAAAGAGTGAGCAACTGCTTCTCTAACTTATGGAGCTCTGGCAAGTAAAATAAAATTCATGTCTCAGCCAAGAAGAAAACGTCCAAATGTTATGTTGCTGGCTGCAAGGGCAACCACAAGTGTCTCCATGCACTCCCTGTGTCTAAGGAACTGGAGACTCAGTGGATTACTGCTGGTTTTCATGGAAATGTTCTGGCAAACAATAGGAAAATACTCAGTGCTGGCAACTTGTGGGGTTACTGTGGCTACTATTCACATTGATCATATGCCAACAGTTTTTCTGACCCGTGATGCTGAGGAACAACTAATGCTACTGCATTTGTTTCTAGTCTCCACTCTATAGCCCACAGTGCATTTCCAAAAAAAAAAAAAATCAGGTAACAACCAAAAATACATAGAAATATCATTTCACTGTCAGTCACAAACTGAGCACATTGAACTTGTTTGTTATTCTGCACATTCACAATTTATAATACACATTACCACATCAGAGAGGCAGCATGTGGGACAAGCAGCTAATTAAACCAACTCATAAACATGATCAGCCTTAACTGAAAAAATACTGCAGCCTTGACAAATCTATGTTAATGGCACCAAAGCAACATTTCTTAAAAAAAAAAAAAAAAAAAAAAGGCTTACCAGTGTTGACATTTTTCCAACAAGGAGCTGGAAGAGTGATGAATTTGTCTGATTCTTTTCCAAATTTCTATCCGTTGTTGTACATTTGTGGCAGTTTAACAGTCTTCTATGCATATTTAAAGTGAGGTTTGCCGCTGAGATTTTTTTTGTAGCCTTGTCTCTGTACACCACCCACAGTGTATTTTAAATCACACAATTAAGAAGCAACTGAAAGCACAGGATTTCAGGTTTAATTCAAGGGGTATAATAAAAGTACTGCATTAGCTATTTAGGAATTACAGCCATTTTTATCTTCACTAAACACTACTGACCCAGTTCCATTGGCAGTCATGAATGTAAATGCCATAAATATTGCTTCCACCAAGTTTGAGAGATGACGTGATATGCTTCAGCTCATGAGTATTTCTTTTTCTTTTTTCCCTCTCCAGGATTTTCTATTCCCATCATTCTGGTGGCAGTTAGTGCTGATTTCAAGTCTAATCTGGAATCTTTACTCTTGAATGTAACTAGTGGTTTGCATCTTGCTAGAAAACCCCTGCATTTACATTCATGAATGCTTCTCTTGTTTGTAGACAATGACAATGATATGCCCACATCCTCGAGAGTGTTTTTAACCCTTTATCGGGCAAGCAACTACTTTTGGTAATTTCTCACACTTTGAAAATGGCACCCATCCCGTGCCTCTGTGACATTAAGAAGCATGTGGTCTTGAAGAGTGTGGTCATGAAGAAATGGCCTAATGTACAAATTTATAATATGCATGTTGTAATGTTCTAAAATACACGTTCCTTTCACCATATATGTGTTTTTCTTTAACTTTTCTGGGATTTTTTTAACCGCTTACAGGCGAGGGACCAAATATGGTAAATTTGTTGATCTTGATTCTGTCATCATCACCTTTAGTTGTCTTCCATGGTCTTCCAGGCCCGTGGTGTTGTCTTCTTTTATAAAATGTACCTGATTCTTGCTTTGGACACTCCTAATGTTTTTGCTATCTCTCTGATAGTTTTATTTTGGCTTTTCTGTCTAATGATGGCCTCCTTCACTTGAATCTTCATCTCTTTGGATCTTATTTTGAGCGTTCCAATAAAAACCAACAGTACAAAAAGTACAAAATGTACAAACTGACCAACAATTGCAACCAACTTCAGATATTTTATCTGTTAATCTGTCATGTAATATTGAGGGAACAGGCCACACCTGGTCATAAACTTGCTTATTAGTCAACTGTGTAATTATTTTTGGGCCTCTGAAAATGAGGAATTATGTAAAAAAAAAAAAGAAAAATGGCGGTAATTTCTAAACAGGTAATCCAATACTTTTGTCAGGCCTCTTCATATCTTGATTATTTGATTTAAAAACCACCGTGGTGTTGTACAGAAGTAAAATTACAAAATAAAATTACAATAGGGCCTTCGCACGTTTCGTGTTCGGGCCCTAATAAGTGTGATTGTTCAAAAACCTATACGACAGTGACTGTATGCATGGTGGTATTGCCGTCTTGTTGTTGTCCTTTAACCCAGGATTGGAAGTGTCTGGCAGTGGTGACTATGGTTTTCTTTTCTATTTTTTTAAATAAATCATGGCATAACAAAATTATACAACTTCGTTGAAATTTTATAGTTAAAAGGGAAGCTAAAGACAAACCTCCAAAGAAAAGGGAGAGAGTCAGCAGGTCAACAGTGGTGCCAAAACCTTCATCTAAAAGAATAAAATTGCCAACAGATGTTTAATAGTGAACACACAGCACATTTCAAACAATCAAAGAGGTCCTGAGACTGTACTGCTCTTACAAAAGAAACATCAAAGAACCGTTCAGCAGCTGATGTGGCAGAACTCAAGGGGAAGGTGGGGAATAAATTACATCAATATTCAGAGATGCTACTAGTGAAGGCAGCTTTCTGCTAATAGACGGAGCTTCTGTCTACCATACGTGTTCTGCTGTGAAAACAAGTGATACTTTGTTTGATACCATTAATTAGTGTGATGTGGCAATTAATTTATGTTTGGCTATTCACAAATGTAAGTAGTAACAATCTTAAACTATGTCAGAGAATTTGCAAAAAAAAAATGCTTTATACATTGCTTGTACTACATATTGAGATACTTGTCTAATTCTAACAGGGACCCAGATAACATTCATATAGGCACACACTCCCTGACCCTGAAAAGGTTAATATAATATGAAACTGGAATATCTGTGCAACCTCTGTAAGGTCCAGGTATTGCCTCATGCTACCGGTAGTGACACTGACCCTAGCCAAATGCAAAACTAGTGAACAAACAGTCCAAAGATGAGGAGGGAAAATCTGTCAGTGGCTTACACCTGTGTTTTTTTTTTTTGGGGGGGGGGGGGGGGGGGTTGTCTCATGTCTTTCTAGAGCCACTGCTATTTAAGTGACCAGATCAATATCCCAGAAGTTTAACTGACTTGATGCTATAGTGTGTTCCTTTATTTTTTTCATAGTGCATGCACAGCAAAATGAGGAAAAACAATATTTGTCTTGTCTCTAGTTTGTGAGTCAGTGCTGCAGTGAGGACATGTCAGCATGCATCTGTCTTACAAGAATGTTGTTGAATACGATACCTAATCTTTGTGACATCTTCCTATAAAGCTGGCCTTGGTTTCTGACCTCTCTGTGCAGGGACAAGAAAGTTTTTTCTTGTCATCACCTGGTCATTTAGCACCCTCAAGTAGTCAGAGGAGAGTCAGGTTGTTAGGGAACATCAAACTGTGTTATATGTATCAGCACTCAAGTTTTAACAATAATGGGCCTCCTCTTTAATGTCTGTACAGTGTTTTTAGCTCAAATGTTTACATGTGATGTCCACATGTAAATGCAGGTTACACGTGCACTCTGACATCATAAAGTCAGCAATTTAACCCCTGCATGTTGGAATCCTTTTGTTATATGAGAGGACATGTTGTCCATTATGGCTGATGTCGACTTGAATGTCACCGTTTAAGCAGTTAAGTGAGAGTTAGTGTTTACACAGATGGTCCATTTAGTTTGGAACAGAAGGAGCCCCTGCTCCTACAGAGGGCTGCTTCCGCTGCTACCGTGAAACAATAATGGCAAATGACGAATTAATGGTGCACAGTTTGTGATTTGATTGTTTAGATACAAAATAAATAATGAAAAAAAAATTCAAGTAGTGAATATTAATACTGTACAACTCCAGGTGTTCACTGGCCATGTTATTTGCAATACAATGTATTGTGAGGACAGTAAAACCACGAGTATACTCATGAGCATACTTCTCTTCTAAAAATGCTCTTTTTGGTGTGCAGTTCAGTTTTTGTCAATGTAATAGGCAAATTTTGATTTGAACTGAGAAAATATCATTTTAGAAAATTATTAGCTAATTTTGAACTTGATGGCAGCAACACATCTCAAATAAGTAGGGACAGATCGTCCATCCCCTCTCTCTTCTTTACTCTGGAGGACATGGTGTCCATGTTTTCCAGAAAGAATTTCAAAATTTGATTTGTCTGACCACAGAAAACGTTTCTAATTTGCCTCGGTCCATTTTAAATGAGCTGTGGCCTAAAGAACACAATAGTGTTTCTGGATCATATTCATGGCTTGTTCTTTGCATAAAGGTTTAACCTGCTATTGTGGATGGCAGGGTGAGCCACAAATGCAGGTGTTTAAAACTCATTGTTCCTGAGCCTGTGCAGTGATTTCCATGACAGAATCATGCTTGTTTTTAATGCTGTGCTGCCTGAGGGCCCAAAGAACAATGAACAACCAGCACTGATTTTCAGCCTTGTCTTTTGCACACAGAGATTTCTCCAGATTCTCTAAATCTTTTGTTGATATTATGTACTGTAGATGATGAGATATTCAGTCTTTGCAATTTCTGAATCTTTTGATGATATTATGCACTGTAGATGATGAGATATTCAAAGTCTTTGCAATTTTAGGCTGAACATTTTTCTGAAATTGTTCTTCAATTTGTAGATGCAGTTTTTTTGCAGATTGATGAGCCTTTGCCCATCTTTACTTCTGGGAAACTCTTCTTCTCTAAAATGTTCTTTTTGTAACCAATCATGTTACTGTCCTGTTGCCAATTAACTTAATTATTGTAGCTGCAAAATGTTCCTCCAGGTGTTTCTTTTTAGTACCATTTACTTTTCCAGCTTTTTGTGGCTCATCGCCCAGCTTTTGTTTGTTTGGTTTTTTATTATGAATAAAATGTGGGTTTAAGGGAGGAATTTGGTTATAGTCGCCATTTCTAGAAGACATGGTTTAATTTATACTATAACCTCTTCCATAAGCATAATGTGAATGTACAATTTGCCTTTTGTAGGTAGCCAAATTCTTTAAGATATTAGTCCATCAGATATGTGTGAGACACATAACTGAGGAAGTCTTTTGGATGAGAGGTGAAAAGTCTTAACTTAAAGAAGTCCAGTTGCTTTTGACAAGCTCCAGACCATGACCTGGATGACTGAGACCCTACACAGACACTGAAACACTCTCTGTGTAGAACCAAACCAGAGCACAGACTCAGTTATGATGTGAAACCTAAACTCTCACCCAAAAATAGCTCAGAATTAACCAAGTGGGAGTCAGAACTCTTTAACAGTCCTTGAATCAGTCACACATGCATATGCTTTTTGCACCCCACAGGTAAATAAATGTATAGGTTTGCTGCCTTTTCAGCTTAGCAGATTACTCATGTAACACAAGCAGGTCATAGTATGGGTCTAATTATCTTCCACTGCACCAGGCTGCAGCTGTCTTTGACTGTAAATAGTGCAATCAGGGAGGCAGCAATGTGGAACACATCAGAGGGTCCTCACTCCCAAATTCCCACGTGAATTTGTATCTGTTGATGGACACAAATGAAAGAAGGACTAGGCAGAAAATGGAGCTGAGCAGAGTGGGTGGGGACTTGCAAACTGCACAACATAAAATGTGATTGAACTGTTTGCTGCCTATCCTTTGAAAATTGCTTTTAAATCTAACTATTAAAGGAACACTAACAATTTAGGAAACGTTTGTTGATCTACTCAGCCCATGAAAGATTATCCATAACAAATTATGTATGCCTACTTTGGCACAATCTGAACTAGATACAGAGGAAAACTGCAAGGCTAACACTACTCAAAATACAGAAAAAACAAAACAAAACAAAACAAAAATCTAAAAACTCTAAACATGATTAATTTAGCTATTAACAGTACATAATTACCTGTATTTGGTTTGCCAATTGCAGAAAATTAAACCTTTGCAGTCATTGTATTCCATCAACAACTAACTGTTGGTCGAAACAATGTTCAATAAATTGTTTTGTTTCGTGTGATAACTTCTGTTTTTGACATAAGTTGTTTGCTTAATTTTTATATGAAATCACAGCTTTTCAGAAATGGAAGTTTCAACACTTACTTCTCACCTGTCATTTGAAAAAAAAAAAAAAACCCTGGCAGCTTCTATTGTTGTGTATTTGCTTCATAGAAAGCCTGTTAATGAAAGTGAGTTGAGATTTAACTCGCAACATTTTTTGTGTGTGTCATTTCCTATGGTATGGCAGCATTTTTTTTTTCCATGGCTGATGCAGCACACTGAGAGCCACAACTTCTAAAAGTGCAATTACAGTTCCAAAATAATTTGTAAGTATCAGTTATAATGATCCTGCTGTTATAGTTGCTTTCTTTTTTAACCCATTCATGTTCTGAGACAAATGAAGAGTACCTGAATATCATCTGGTTCTCTCTTATTTCTACATTGTAGTTATTTGGCACTGAAGTAATTAGCACTGCATACCAGTTCATGTAATATGTCTTCATTTTTCAATTATAAATACGTAATGAGTTATCGATAATGAAAAAAACAAAACAATGAAACACTTCACTTATATGCTGATGCATAAATGAAAGATTGCAGCTAAGACCAAAATGTGACATTATCTAACATTTCTCATAATATTTTAAGAAGTCTACAAATATTACTGACTTACCAGTACATAATTACCTGTATTGGTAATTTACTGACTTGATTCCATGTTGAAAGACGATGATCTAATCTGATTAATTGCTTTCCTTGCCTTCTGCAAACATTCCTGGGTTTGAAATAACATGTAGATCTCATAGAGAATAGTGCACAAGAAGTGGATATGTGCAAAAACCTGCCCAAAGTGAAATCATAGAGTGAAATCAATGGACTGGTTAATTGATGATTCAAAATTTTCCATGACCATGGACCACATTGTGAATGATTATAAAAGCACCAGAGTTGCCATTTTATTGAATGTGTGTATTTACAGAAATTAGAGCATACCATAGGTATTAAAGGTACTGCACTACCGTGGTTTGTATCATAATCACCTAACTCCAATTTGGTCATATAAATGGGGAGTCTTTTTTGCACACTAAGGTTAATTATGGAGTTCTGTGCTAGGACCAATTCTATTTACACTATACATGCTTCCCTTAAGCAGCATTATTAGAAAGTATTGCATACATTTTCATTATTATGCAGATGATACCCAGCTTTATGCTTAGTTATGCTGCAATAGACCTAGGCTGTTGGGGGGAGGGTCCCATGATGTATTGAGTATTTCTTTTTCATTCACATCTTTTTACTCTGTTTATTCACCACTGTGCATTGCTTATAAGGGGTCACCTTGATTGTTGGGTTTTCTCTGTAATTATTGTATGGTCTTATATATAAAGCACCTTGAGGTGACCATTTGTTGTGATCTGGTGCTATATAAATAAAACTGAATGGAACTGAATTAAATGGCTGTAAGGGTTATAAATGTTTTTTTTTTTTTCATTGTTGGCCACAGCGGCTTTTTGTGACAGTGGAGAAAGACAGGAAATGGGGGAAAGATACAGTGGAAGACACGCAGGCAAATCGGCGCCGGGGCCGGGACGCGAACCTGCGCCGCCCGCACCGCAGCGTGTGTATGTGGTCGCCGGCTTCACTACTAAGCCAGCCAGGTGCCCCAGGGTTATAGAATCTTTATGGCTGTCTCGCTTTCATGTCTGAGGTAAAATAGGATCTGATATTGTGTGATAGTATTTGCTTTTCACCAAAAGAAAGGGTTGTAAAACATAAAAAAAAAATATTGGCCTTTGTCAAAACTGACCATACTGTGAATGCATAAAATATGAACAATATATAAGGGTTAAGCATATTAGTAGCTTTAAGAAATTATTTCATTGCACACTAAGATAAAGCTATTACTCTTGCACTTAGTTCAAATGTAAGGGAAAGTAATATTTTCTCTCATTATAAGTGTTATACTATTGTATTTACCCTATGTTCACTGAAAACCTTAAACAGATCAAGTATCTAAAAGTCTTGCTGCCTTGGTAATTTCACTACAGCAGCCTATTGTGTTCTACACCCTAGTGTATGTCTAAAAACACAGCCCCCTCAATTTCCAACTCAGACTTTATCTCCCAATACTTTTCCATCAAACCAACTGATTCCAAACTAATTCTTATAAACTTTTTTGTTGATTGCTTTGCTCCACAAAGCTACTGACTGTATATTTTATTTGCCTTGACGTGTGACTCTTAATATAGCCTTAAAGGGCCATCGAGACAAAAACAAATCAGTTTCAAAGGCACCCAAATAGAAATTCAGGTCTCAGGTTGACACACAAAAGGTCTATTTCTTTTCTTTTTGGTAAGTAGTTAAGTAATCTATGATGTTTGCTTGTCTGATAATTTCACTAATTATATCATTGATCAAAATGGTGGATTCTGATAGTACACAAAGCACTTTATACTAAATACCAGGAAAATAGAGTTAGTTGTAGTTATAGAAAGAGAAAAAAATGAAACTGCTGGAGGTAGCAAAGGCATCTGTTTGTAAATGAATTAAGAACTGAAAGCTCAAATGTTGTTTGTTGATTGACATGTAGAAAGGAATTGCTATTGGTTGATTAAGTTTCCTAAATAATTTCAGTAATTAGACTGGAAGGTATTTGTGTGTGCGGGAGCAAGGTCTGTGAGTTACTGTAACTGTGTTTGTTAGCCTCTAAGCTCTTGGGAGTCATTGCGAGCTAATTGCTTATCGGCAACACTGAACTCTTAAAAGTTAGCTGTGTACCAGTAGGTTCCAAGTCAGATAGATCAAATCGTTTCAGACTGTTCAGGTGTTTGAAGTTAAGGCTTAGTCTTCATCAGTGACTTTGCACTCTCCTTTTTTTCAATATCCATCAAGAGACCTTTAAGCTAAACATTTCATTGTGGTCTGAGTGAAGACCCATGTATTTTTGGCCACATGAATAAAAAAACAAGTCTTTGCCATTGATTTTAAATGTTTATATGTGAGATTACCTGTGTGTGTGTGTGTGTGTGTGGCATCACTGTACTGAAGCACATATTTAGTAACACAAAGACATTGATGAAATAGATGAAGTTATTATTATTATTGTTTTTTTTAATACCTGCCACATATGAGCACAAAATTAAAGACTTCAAGTTTCAGGGTGCAAATATTTATTGACTGGCGGCATTACGAAAGAGTCAAAACAGAGATTTGATTAAAATTTAATCAAAAGATTTTATAAGCTATTTATGAGTATACACACATGCGCGCACCCACTTTCTGAGAAATTCTTTCAAATTGCAGTATTTTCTGAGGATTTTAAAGAGCAAGTTAATTACTTTTCACGTATTTTGATGTATTCTTAAAGAATATCATATCTTTGTTAGCAAATAATGCTGTTCTCTTGGCACAGTGGGTTTTTAAAACACACACACACACATATTATATATATATATATATATATATATATATATTATAATTGCCACGATAGCACAAGATACTGGTGTTATTTTGCCTACAGGCATATGTACAGCAATGTTATAAATGAGCAACAATGAAATGAGAGTAATGCCCACTCATTTACTCTAAACCCACAGTTCAAATTTTTTCTTCAGATAGATACTTCAGTGCACCTTGGATCTTTGTCAGGTCAAAATGTCTTACATGAAATAAGTGTGTGGGTGTTACACTCTCTCTCTCTCCATAATTGGAAATATAATTCTGAGGAATTTTGAATCCGAGAAGCGAGAGGCATTGCACCTGTAAGAACGAGAGAATCAACGAGCTGACATATTCTTCTGAAGTCTGAGTACACTGTAACAAAAGGTTAAGGCGGATATGAGGGGAGACCTCTTAAAACAAAAAAAAAAAAAAAAAACTTGTGTTGCTGAACTACTCTGACCAATATACTACAAGCCAACAACATTCAAACATGATAAAACACAGCGTCTCTGTGATGTCAAGTCCAGTGCCAGTGCTTTTTCCCCGTTATTTTTGTGCCATTGCAATCCACTGAATTATTAATCATAAGCAATGCCATTTTTTATTCCATGTCCATGCTTTTTCTAGACTTGTGTACAACTTCACTCAGCACTCAGGTAGCAACTGGCTAAAAGGAAATCTTGGCTTTTTGTGTTTGTTTTTATTTCTTGTCATGTGTCCAACCTCTGCCGTGCCCTGCGCTGTTTTCTTTCAAACTCCCCTGCCACATCTCAGCCATACACGCCTTCTGTCATTGCAGTTGTCTATCCCTAATAAGGTGACAAGTTTGTGACAGGAGATGCTGCTTGATTTATCGGGTGCTCCGTGTTCTTTTGGTGCATGTCTGACGTGCATCTTCTTATAGAGACATTTGGCGATTTCTCATCACCCTCTCAAGTGTCCTGTGGCACAAGCTCAGCTCTAAAAAAGTATGGAATGGCGTATTTGTTTATATGATTTGTTTATATAAAACACATTATATGAAGTGGATTCAGTCTTAGAAGCATTGCAACCATACATGCTGGACATTCATTATTAATTTGTACTTAATATATTTTTTAATGAATATTTCAAGCACACGGTCATTTTCTACAGGAATAAACAGTTCGAGAACTATGATGGACAAAGCAAGAGATAGCATGCGACACAAGCCTATAAAGTCCATGTCTTTTCTCATTCAAAAACCCACTGGTTAGAACCCGTATTGCGAGTCAACTGCATTTTTTTTCGACAGAAACTTGACATGGTGGGGAAGCTTAAGTGCTGCTTTGCGTTTTCTGGTTTTCATGCACAATGACTCCTTAGGGCCCTTGCACTAAAAGCCATTAGCGCTCCCAGTGGTGTAAAACTTGCATGAATCTATAAATCTTTCAAAGCAGTGGATTGGATTTGTACTCCTGATAAAGGATATGCTTTAGATGAACACTGCTTCAGCTGAATCAAGTTGCCAGCAGTACTAGCTCTGATGTTTATTAAACCAGTGAAAGAACATGAAAACTTCATTCTCTAAGGATTTGTTATTCAAAAACTGTAAAAGCCTCTCCAATGGATGGATCTTTAGCACAGATGGTAATCTATCCACTTTATCATTTAAACTATTTAGATGTCACATTTTCATTTGCATAAAGCTATGATTAGAAAAAAAAAAGGAAAAAAAACTCAGATGAGAACATTCAGTCATAAATGCAAGTTACATACTGCACACTACATGCTCCACACACTGGTCTAAGTTTGTCTTTTGTCAAGACCTCCACTTTAATTAACGGTCAGAAATAATAAGCCCACACAGGTGGTTTTCATTCCTGTGTATCTATACTATTTCCATGTACTGCAATTTTGAGATTACTTCTTGTATCTGAGGTAGAGAGAGAGAGAGAGAGACAGAACAGTGTTTATGCCAAACTCTGAAGGACAGTAGGAGGGGTTGACAAATAGGGAGGTGGGAATCCAATCGCCCAGCACAAGGGCGAATTATCTGACCAAGGTGCTGAGAGTGGGGTGTCTTCAGCCACTAATTGATAAGAGCCTTCTATCTTTAGTAAGCAGCAGTGTTTGGCTCAGAACATCAAAACCTTGGCTGTGGCTGAAAGGCTTGTCGTGTCCCACTCCCTTCTCATCCTAGGCTGTCAAGGGAGGGTAAAAGTCAGGATGTCACCTTGCCAGGGGGTCACTTCTGTACTTTCCTGCCTGTAATGTTGGAAGTGTTTCCACTAATGTGAATTTGAGCCTTCTAATTCTTTGTCCTATTTCTATCATGGAAAGCACCTAGCACATGTTGCTTTTAGGTATGTAAATATACAATTGCAAGATAATTCCACTGTACACTTAGTTAGGAATGTACTTACACAATTGGAAATTTTTCAGAGTGTATTTATATTTATAATATAGCTTGGTTTGAAAAGAATCTGAATATTTTGAATTTTGTTTCACAGCACATATTATTTCATACTGTTCAAATATATACAAATACACATATGCATAAAGCACAAGAATTGCACCTCAGGTTGAGAAATCATGTTTAAAAGCCACATGAGGTTTTGGTCCAAAGGCTCTGCAAGCTAAAACAAAGCCACCTTCTCAAGTAAATAATTTGCAGATGCTCATAGAGCACGCTCATACAGGCTGTCTGTACTCTTCCAATGTGATCTTCAAGAATCCTTTACTGTCATTGTCTAAAAAATGCAAAACAAATTTCTGTACACTACCTAGAAACAGAATGTAGGTATATAAAAAAGACAGATTAGCACAACACATGCACACATTCACAGTTCCAGACAGTCACATATGCTTAAAAAAAAAAAGAAATGGCTCCAGTAGTTCTATAAAAATATTACATGTGTAAGAAAATTGTGGATATGCTGGAACAACTGATGTAAATGAGTAGCTGCTGAAGGAAGACAAACATGTAAACAGATGGTGCCACTTAATGGAACCCTACTTAATTAGATAACGGGTTCAAAGATCTGTTTTCTAGAAAAACTGTCATGGTCCACTAGTCCTCCTGCATGTCCTGCCAGTTTCTCTCTCTCTCTCTCCTCTACTGTCTGTTTGTTGTTGTCTCCTGTCTGGTGGTTCAGGTGTGGGGCCCGGTTTGGGTCTGTGCCATCTGATCACCCACTCACCTGGATGCTATGAGACTCACCTGTTCCTGATGATCTCGTCAAGGCCACTGTTTAAGCTGGCGTGCTGCAGTTAGTCTTTGCAGGATTGTTGACTGGACTACAGTTAGTGTTGCTGGCTCCCTTGCTTTGATTGTCATTGTCTTGCTCACATCTCTGCTCCACTTACCTGGTTGTTTTCCTTGTTGCCTAGATTCCCTGGAGACTTGGAGAGATTGGCTGCTAAAAGGAGAGATACTGAGGATTCACTGGTCTGGACCTAAACGAGGATTCCCTTGCCACTGGAAAACTGTTGCAATATCTGTTGTCTTGTGAACTGTAAATAAAATTTGTTCAACTTTTATCCTTTTAGCCCTGCTCTTGAGTCCAACATGCCCACTGGCCTTGACAAAAACCAAATTAAACTGACCAACTTGTTATAAAAAGTCAAATCATTTAGCACTTTTTGTTTTAGCTATGCACATTTTGGATGGCTAACATACATCTTTGATGCCATTCTTTAATTGTTATCAGAATGTCTGTCAAAAGGTTGAAATTATTTAAAGTCTCCCCATGGAATAAAATATTTCCATTTTTTACACTGTCTAATGTCTATTTTTTACCCTGTCTACTCCCTTTGCATCACGCTCAGCCCAAAATATATGCTTTCCACAGAAGATGTGCATGTTATAAACTTTCTAACAAGTAGATGAAATCCGTGACAGTCTGCAATACATTCATTCTCCAAAGTGGAGAAAGGGAGCCCTTCAAATTTTAATGATGGCCAGGGTGGCATAAATCATGTCCAACCCTCTGGACAAATGTGATGTTTTTATCCCCACTCTAAGAAAGCTCAGAGAAGATTAATGTTGTTTACTTCAAGAAATGTTGCAATGTTACATTGCCATGTCTCATTGCAGCCATGCTATGTTTAGTCTGTCTACCAACCAATGTGTTCTAGGCTCTGTGCAAACTTAAAAAAATTAATTTGAAGCATTGTCATCTTATGGAATAAATGCATTGAAACCTTTGCTGTTGTTAGACTGCATAATCTGCACAAACTCCAATATAAAGTTATACAGTACTCCAGGGCCACTCCAAAATCCATCTGAGTCCAGCTTCCTCCCTGGAGGGAAAGTTAGTAATGTCACTATACACTTCCTGCTGGGCTAGGCTCAGCAGTATGTTTCCTTGTGGGGAGGGTTGAGGTCATAGTTTTAATGCAAACATCAGTGTTGCATGTGCTGTACACTGTAAACCTGGATAAGTTGAATCTACTTAAAAAAAACCAAGGTAACTCGTTGCCTTAAATTTTTTAAGTAATGAAACAGTTCATTTAACTCAGCCTGTTAAGTAAGCACTACTCTATATCCAATTGAACTAAATTGTATGTTCTAATTGACCAAACTTATCTTTTATAGTTCATGAAAAAAAAAATGTCTTTTGATCAATCATTCCCCCTATCCTTTTCATGGTTGTGTGGGGGTGGTGGGGGCTGGAGCCCATCTCAGCTGACAAGGCAGTAAGATGCTGGGTACACCCCATACAGGTCACCAGCCTGTTGCAGGGCTGGCACAGACAACCATTCACACCTGTGGACAATTTAAAGAAACCAATTAACCTAACCCCAGTAACTGCATGTCTTCAGATTGTGGGAGGAAACTTATACAGACACAGGGAGAACATACAAACTCCACACAGCAAGAGTCCCAGGCTAAGGTGGAATTGAACCCAGACTATCAGATAATTATTCTAGCTGTGAGGCAGCAGTGCTAACCACCACGCCACCATGCTGCCCAGTAACACAAATATTTTTTACAGTGTTGAACTGTGTCTGTTTAAATTTGGTAAATAAACAAACATGATAAAACTCAGCCCTGCTGAATGCTGGTACATTAACATTTACAAATAACAGTTGTCCATGGAACAATAAAAAACAATACGAGAGAGCGTTGTGAACAAAAACACCAAATGTCTTCTATTCCAAACAGCGAGAGGCCTGGGCCAAGCTGGAATTGAACCCAGACCTTCTAGAGGGCATTCTACCCG
This sequence comes from Archocentrus centrarchus, assembly GCF_007364275.1. NCBI lineage: Eukaryota > Metazoa > Chordata > Actinopteri > Cichliformes > Cichlidae > Archocentrus > Archocentrus centrarchus. Next base: position 10,311,836 of record NC_044348.1, on the reverse strand, counting down.
TGAGGCAGCAGTGCTAACCATCATGCCACCATGCAGCTGTGCATTAAGCCAGTCTGTTTAAACTGGTATAAACTAGATTTTTAGCAGGTGCAAAACTTGATGATATTAAGTTGTTTGAACTCAAACACATGATTACAATAAGATAGACCATCAAAAAGTACAGTCTACTCAGCATTAACAAGTAATGTTCACATTCTAGGCATCCATCCATCCATCCATCCATCCATCCATTTTCTTCCGCTTATCCGGGGCCGGGTCGCGGGGGCAGAAGCCTAAGCAGAGAAGCCCAGGCTTCCCTCTCCCCAGCCACCTCCTCCAGCTCATCCGGAGGGACCCCAAGGCGTTCCCAGGCCAGCCGAGATACATAATCTCTCCAGCGTGTCCTGGGTCTACCACGGGGCCTCTTCCCGGTGGGACATGCCCGGAACACCTCACCCAGGAGGCGGCCAGGAGGCATCCTAATCAGATGCCCGAGCCACCTCAACTGGCTCCTTTCGATGTGGAGGAGCAGCGGCTCTACTCTGAACCCCTCCCGGATGGCCGCACTCCTCACCTTATCTCTAAGGGAGAGGCCAGCCACCCTTCGAAGGAAACTCATTTCTGCCGCTTGTATTCGCGATCTTATTCTTTCGGTCACTACCCAAAGCTCGTGACCATAGGTGAGGGTAGGAACGTAGATCGACCGGTAAATCGAGAGCTTCACCGGTCCCTCTTCACCACGACGGACCGGTGCAGCGTCCGCATCACTGCAGAAGCAGCCCCGATCCGCCTGTCGATCTCCCGTTCCCTTCTCCCATCACTCGTGAACAAGACCCCGAGATACTTAAACTCCTCCACTTGAGGCAAGAACTCGTTCCTGAGCCGGAGATGGCACTCCACCCTTTTCCGGCTGAGGACCATGGCCTCAGACATTCTAGGCAATTTTAAGTAATATGAACTCAATATTTTTAAGTGGAATCAAAATCTGGGTTTACAGTGTAGACATGGGCATGGGTAAATAAAAAGCCAACATAAACTGATTTAGTGAGGTGTTGGGCCACCACATTTCACCAGAACACCAAAGCATATTGGCAATGATTCTGAAAAGACACTCCTTTATGTAATGTTTAAATGAGCAATCTAAGAGTGCTGTTTGAAAAAAACAGGTCCAATGTCTAACATAGGTCTTTGATTCGACTGACAACTGGTTACTGCTGAGGCTAGACACCATATGATTTATATCACTTTCATGCTGAAACCATCACTGATCTCTCATGTTCAGTGGCTCCTCATGCCTTATGGAAGGGTGCACTCATTGTGTAGAAATGATCTATATTTAATTAATTTATAGGATAAATGTGATTACTTGGAGCAGCCTCTTAATGGTTAATTAATGGTTTTCATGCTTCTAATCACATAAAACTAAAGCTGATGTTGGAGACACACCTTTGTCCCTAGCCACTATTTTTAATATAAATATTTGTGATGCATTTAAAAGCGCCTTTAAACAATGTGCATGTGTGATTTTACACAACTACTACTACTCTGTTCAGCTCAATTCAGTTTTATTTATATAATGCCAATCAGAGCAGTCACCTAACCCAATAAAAGAAGAAACTAGGACAATATAAAATCAGCCTCTGTCAGATCATGGATCAGGCTGGTCATTTTATAGAACTGTTATCTCCTTTACATCCAGCGAGCCCACAAACTCACCTACCCAACATAGTTCCAGCTGGCTCGCTTGATTTATCATTCCTTTTATGGAAATTCTAGGACATCATTGGTTACAACCACATTTTTATTATAACCATTTAATCAAATGTAGTTTTCTTCCATTTACCATCACTGTAAAATAAAATAAAATAAAATAAAATAAACACTCCTTCTGAGTAATGCATATATCTGCTTTCAATTTACTTTCAATGTGTATTAAAAATATACATATAACTGCTTTTTTCTGGTGTGTTTCAACAGGTTTTTTTTTTTTTATTTAACTCACAATTGGTGCATGCTTTATCATTCATTTTAATTATTATTGTTATGATATCTACATGGCACACCCAGTATATTTATGTACTCTATCCAGTTCAGGGCATGTGTGTGTGTGTGTGTGTGTGTGTGTGTGTGTGTGTGTGTGTGTGTGTGTGTGTGTATGAATGGACTATGTCCAGTCCCACTGTTTAATTTACCCGTCAGTGACAGAGAAAAATACAAGCTATACAGTAGTTTGTATCATGCCAACTGCTGCTTTATAGGCCAAAGGCAACAACTGAGGCAATTTGATTTGCATTTTCTAAACCACACTGATTACCACACCAACTCCTGAATGACAGTCAGACTCTGAGAGTGTGGTTGGAAGGGCTCTGTGTACTTTTTGATGGGTTACAGTTACAGACAGCTTGATGTAGAACTGTTTTTTCCCCTAAATATACAAACCATATACTGTAGGCCAAATATTAGTATATGAAACTACAGTCCATCCATCCATCCATCCATCATCCATCCATCCATCCACTTTCTTCCACTTATACGGGACTGGGTTGGGGGACAGCAGTCTAAGAATGGAAACCCAGACCTCCTTCTCCCCAGCCACCTCCTCCAGCTTATCTGGGGGAAAACTGAGGCATCCCCAGCCCAGCCGAGAAGCAGTATATCTCCAGGATATCCTGGGTCTACCCTGGGGCCTCCTCCTGGTAGGACATGCCTGGAACACCTCACCCAGGAGACATCCTAGTCAGATGCCTGAACCACCTCAACTGGCTTCTTTTATGCAGTATGCAGAACATACAGTCACAGATCTGATCTGATTAGAAAATCGATCACTGACCTGCGACTTAGGGTGTCCTGGTACCATGTGCACTTATGGGCATCTTTATCTTCCAACACGGTCTTTATTATGTATAAACTGTGATTTGCACATCATCAGCACAAGTACCACTCAGGTTAGGATCAGGCAAGCCATTTCTCCCAATCATGTCCCTTCAGGTCTCACTGTCATTGCCCACATGAGCGGTGAAGTCTCCAAGTAGAATGACAAAAATCACCAGATGGTGGACCCTCAACCCTCAAGCACCCCACACAGTGACTCCTAGAAAGCTGAGTACTCTTAACGTCAATTGGTGCATAAACACAAATGACAGTCAGGACCCAGTCCCTAGCCCAAAGGTGCAGGGAAATAACACGTTCAACCCTCTCAACAGTTAAAAACTCCAACTTACAGAGAGTAAGCCGAGGGGATACAAGGATACCCACCCCATCCTGCTGCCTCTCATCGAGGGCAATTCCAGACTGCAGCCTCTCTTCAGGAGACTGGTTCCAGAGCCTAAGCTGTGCGTTGAGGTGAGCCTGACTATATCTAGCCAGTTACTCTTAACCTCACAAACTAGTTCAGACGCCTTCCTCACTAGAAAGTTAATGTTCTGTGTCCCAGAGCCTTGGCTCTTGGCCACCACGTAACACACACTGTACCCGACCTCTACAGCGCCTCATGTGGGTGTCGGGCCTAGAGGAGTGTGGGCTCATGTCTCCTCTTTGGACTGCACTTGGCCATCAGGCCATCTCCCTCTAGCACCCGTCCTAGGCCTTGCTCCAGGGTGGGGCCCTGGTAACCCTATACTGAGCAGGGTAAACTGTTCCCTTGGTCTTTCTCTCATAGGGGCTGTCTGAATTGCTCTTCATCTGGCCTCTCAGCCAGAACCAATTTCCCTTGGGAGGGCCTACCAGGGGCCAAAAACCCTCCGACAACATAGCCCCTGGGGTCCCCGTGACACACAATCTCCTCCACCATGGTCAGGTGGCAATTCACAGAGAAAAATAGAATAAGATTAAAAAAAATGCCAATGTGAGATTTCTCACACAAGTGTAAATGCCAGAAGGTAGCAGTGTTGTTAAGATCAGAAGAACATGGGAGCTAAAGTATATTAATTATGGACGACCAGAAAGCAGTTTTACATCACATGTCTGTACAAATCTGCAGTAAGAAATGTAAAAAACTAGTGCTGGAAAAATCACATCAACACAACATTAAATTTGGATTTAAATTTAATGCAAATTTGCAAACCTGCATTAAATTCTGTTTACCTTGCTCAGTAGTCCTGATATTTAGTCCTGGCTGAAATGTAAGTATCACCTTTACTGTTCACATTTCTTGGAATACTTATTGTGAAAAAACAAGCCAAATAAATACAATTGCTCATATAACAGCCACTGAACCACTTAAAGTTAATACAAAGGTGGCTATAGGTAGCTGCCTAATTACTGATCAAACGTGCCCAGTGGAGTGTTCATATTTATTATTTCAAAGAATTCCTCTGTGTGGAAAAAAGTCACAACTGTTCAGATCTGAATGTTCAAGTCATGTCTAAGTCTTTAGGCAGTATGAGAACAATGAATTTTCATTGATCACATTCCCAGGAGTGAAACTCAACACAATTTTACTTTTATTGCTTCTATAGGTATGAACAAGTGTATTCACATTGTTTCAATACCTGCACTAATTGAATTCAGTTAAAGCACAACAGAGGATTCTGAGGGGCTCTAAACACTGAACACGGAACATGGTCATAATTATTAATATTACTGCGGATACTGTCTGTTAACCTAGTAGCAGCTGCGAATATTGTCAATGTCTGCAAAATGAATCAATAAAAATGTTAAAACTGTGACAGCCAATTCCTGGCAAGTGTTTAACATAATTTAAATAAATAAATATTATAAAAGGTAATCATATGTTTCTCTTGTGTTAAGCCAAATAATTTTTCTTTAGTCTGAATAACTGTTAAGTGAATATATATATATATATATATATATATATATATATATATATATATATATATATATATATATATATATATATATATATATATATATATATATATATAATAAACCCACCTGCCTAATATTGCGTTGGTTGCCTTTAGCTGTCAAAACAGCTCTGATCCATCGAGGCATGGATTCCACTAGACCCCTGATGGGGTGCTGCAGTATCTGGTACCATGATGTTAGCAACAGATCCTTTAAGTCCTGTAAGTTGCTAGGTGGGGCCTCTGGGAATTGGACTTGTTTGTCCTGCACATCCCACAGATGCCCGATTGGATTGAAATCTGGGGATTTTGTAGGCCAAGTCAACACCTCAAACTTGTTGTTGTGCTTTCAAAACCATTCCTGAACCATTTTTGCTTTGTGTAGGGTGCATTATCCTGCTGAAAGAGGCCGCAGCCATCAGGGAATACTGTTTCCATGAAAGGGACCACACAGTCAGCAACAATGCTTAAGTAGGTGGTATGTGTCAGAGTGAAATCTACATAGATGGCAGGACCCATCAGACAGACAAAATTGTAACAGCTAATCAACTGGAGATAGTAGTGGTGGAAAGTTGAAGTGATGACAACATCAAGAAAAAGGAAAACATGAATCTCAAGAGATACCAAGGGCTGAGAGAAGAGCTAGAGAAGATGTGGAAGGTGAATGTAACAGTAGCCCCTGTAGTAATCAGAATACTTGGGGCACTGACCCCTAAACTGGGTGAGTGGCTCCAGCAAATTCCAGGAACAACATCTGAGATCTCTGTCCAGAAGAGTCCTGGGACCAGCTAAGGTACTGCACCGGACGCTCAAGCTCCCAGGCCTCTGGTAGAGGACCCAAGCTTGGAGGACAAAGACCTCCAGAGGTTCAAAAATATTTGGACAAACTAACATAGTTTTAGTAACTGTATTTTTTGCAGTCAATCACTGGCTGAAATCTTGAGGCCACGGACACCACCAAATGCTCTGTTTGCTCCCTTTAGATGTTTTGCTAGTCTTTTCCTCCAGCCACTCTCATATGCTCCTTGTTTGTAGTTTTCTCTACACGCAGTATTGTCTTCAGTAACTGAAAAGCATGCTCTGTTGATTTGACATCAGGTGGTTGACAGTGAAGCACCATCCAGTTTTGCCACATTTGGCTGAATCCGAGCAGAGAATATAGCCCCATACACTTAAGAATTCATCTTGCTAAATCTATGAGCTGTCACGTCATCAATAAACACTACTGACCTGGTTCCATTGGCAGCCATACATGTCCATGACATAACACTGCTATTTCACTTGCATCAACATCTCTTTGGACCTCATATTGATAGTTCCAGTGAAAAATTACCAAATGGCAGTTCAGGCTTTGGAATAACTCCAAATCATTTATCTGCTTGATTTTTCACAGGATAATGAGAGAGCAGGCCTCACTGGGCCATGAAACTGCTTGTCATTCAATTGTCCAATTACTTTTAAGGCTCTGAAAATGAGGTTCATTATATAAAAATTACTGTAATTCCTAAATAGTAAATAATATACTTTTACAAACCCTTGAATTAAAGCTGAAATTCTGCACATCAATCAGATATTAATTGATTTAAAATCCACTGTGGTGGTGTACAAAGGCAAAAAGTATAAAACAAAATTACAAACAAATCTGTAATTTTCCAAACCTTATGGACCTTACTTTTATAGACACCAAGTTGTTGCTGGCAGACACAAAGGTATACTCCCGATGTCTGTAAATTCAGACTTATTCTGACATCAGCTAACATGCACAGCAAATCACTAGACTGGCAGATCTCAGTCCTCTCTCATCCTTCACTGCACTCCCACTTCTTTCTGCTACTCCCCTATGATTAATGCCTCACCGCCGTCAACTGCATACACCACAAGTTGCTTATCGAATGTAAAAACATTCAATGACCCTTCTCAGGTGGGTTTGAGGGTTAGATGGAGTTTAAGACCTCCCATCACCACAAATCCTTTGAATGTCCTTTAAGGCTGCTCACACTGGAGAAGAAGATGAATAAATTACAGGCTGAGAGAGCCATAGGCTCCTTTTAACAGCAAATTTCAGCCTATTTATTAAAGTAATTTTTAGCATTCTACAGTATTTTATGTGCAGAAAACCCAAACACCAGGTTAACTTTTAGCACTGTCTTCCTTTATTTAAGGCATACTAAAAGAAATGCCACACAATCACTCTAACTCCTCAGTTACCATGAAATCTAAAAGAAAGTACAAAAGCAAAGAGTGATGTCCTCCTCTGAAACCTCAGTTTTTCATAACTTGATAGAAATTCACCAACACACAAATGCTGCTACAATTTTCACAGATGCTTGCATTAGTATTCTACAGGGATGAATCCCAGTGACATGTAATACATCATAGTCACCAGGAGGCATTTCCACTGCAGAGTTTACGTGCAAATGGGCAGAGCATGTTTGAATGTCTTCTGCTGTACTCTTTATCCTAAAAATGTCCTCTGAAGTTTCAGGATAGAGCTACGTAAATGCATGTATGTTCAACCACATACTGACATAAAACTTACTCAAATGGTGCAACTGCAAATGCACTCCACACATCACCAACCCCCCCCCACCTGCCAGCACTCACACACCAGCGCATTGCACATTGGGGTCATAGAGTCCTGGCATCATGGGATATTTGTAAAATGTGATATGATGGAGGGGTGTGTGTGTGTGTGTGTGTGTGTTTGTGCGTAGGGACAGGAGCATTCTCACCTCGAACAGTGAGCCAAGCAGGAAGGCTGAATGCCCTTGACTAACCTTCTAGGTTTTACCGTGCTTTCATGAGAGTTTATAAATCATCATGATTGTTTTTTTTTTCTTTTGTTTTTGTTGTTGTTTTAATACTGCTCTTTTACAGCATGCAGCCAGATTGACAAGGCAAATGTGTACCCCTGTAAAAAAAGAAAAAAAAACTATTAGAAACACTGTCTACAATTCACTGGGTGCTGAATTTCAGTATAGCTGCAAACAATGAAAGGATATATGTGTTGTCTTTTGTCAGTCAGAATGGAGAAACAATGAAAAATATTTTCAGTGGACACATTAAAATGAATTACTCTTGCGGGGGGCATAAACACAGTACACCACTGCAGTACTTTCAGGTGAATGGAAAATGCAGAAATTATCATATTGATTGCTTTTCACCTCAATGAGGAGATTTCCATCTTTATTTCATAAAATCTGTACATACAAACAAAGGTTGAGGAAAAAGAGAGGTTTAATGGCATTCACTGAGAGAGACTCTTCGTCTAGACACAGTTTTCAACAGAAACCATAAAAGAGCAGCTCTTCACAAATGCTCTCTACAATGTAAACAGCTCAGGCCCAAACATCTCTACTCAACAACACATTTGCTCGCTAAGGCTCCCACTCATATATTCATGTATTCATGTGTTTATCAGAACTTGGCGGCTTGCATTGCCATTTTCTCCTTATAATGATGAGCGAATGCACTTCCATAGTGGAATGGAAATAATCATGGATCCCATGAAAACCCAGTGACACAGTTGCTTTTTTTTCTCCCCCTTTTTCTTTTTTGTGAGATAGAGAATAGGCAAAGGAAGTGATGAGAACTGCATAGTGAAAGGCTAAATTTAGCCTTTTTTTTTTTTCCATACCTGCCTCATAAAATATTACAACCAAAAGCCATTGTAAGTTTAATTAACATTCTCATTGCTGAGCAGGGACTTACTTTTTAAAAATGAGATGTGCAGGGCTTCAGTCTAGCTGTGCACGCTATGAAAAGTTGTTTTTGTTTAAGAATAAAATACGCAAAAATTCAGTTTTAAGGGGCAGACATAAAAGAAAACACAACTCATGATTTCTCTATCTATCTATCTATCTATCTATCTATCTATCTATCTATCTATCTATCTATCTATCTATCTATCTATCTATCTATCTATCTATCTATCTATCTATCTATCTATCTATCTATCTATCTATCTATCTATCTATCTATCTATATATAGCAGCTGCAATTTCTCTGTACCTACCTACCTTACATCTCTATCTCTAATACTAACACTAGTGGGCAGTCAAATTCCACACAGGCCCATTGTGCAATATACCTTGATACCTGCATGTTACGCACACTCTTAACCACATACTGCTCCCACCCCTCTTCTGTTTTCATCTTAGACTCGCTTTCCTTTTTGTCTACTTTCCTCAGCTCTTCAGCAACTCAGCTGAGTTGTATAGCTCAAGAACAGCTGCAGCCACTGCACTGCCAAGCAAAGCAATCAACAAACTGGTGAGGGAAAATGTCATGCTGGTGAGGAGTGAGAAAATGGCTTTTTAATTAATGTTTTGATTTTGGGCAGTATATCACTCTTGAGAAAAATGACTGTGCTGAGTGGCATTTAAATGAAGGGGTTACAACCACTGAATGACCATTCAAAGTCATCCTGGAACTGGATTGGTTATTAATTAGGAGATGTTGATGTGGAGGAAACAGACAAACACCCTCCATAAATGTGAGAGAAGAGAGGGGAAATGCAAGGATCAAGAAAGACTAATTTAATTTGAAATTTGAGTAATGTGTATTTGTGTTGGAAGAGAGTTGCTTTTGAATGTTGAAGCTCCTAGCAGTTGTCAGCAATCAATATGGCCACTTGAAAAATAACATTTGATCATGGCAGAAGGAATTTTATTATTATTATTTGTTTTGTTTTTTTTTTTTTCTTTGCCATGAAGGCAACATGGTGGAGAAGTGGTTAGCAGTGCTGTCTCACAGCAAGAGGGTCCTGAGTTTGAATCCACCAACATGCAGCCTTTCTGTGTGAAGTTTGCATGTTCTCACTGCCTGCTTGGCTTCTCCCCAAGTACTCCAGCTTCATTCTACAGTCCAAAGCATGCTTGTTAGCTTAACTGGTGATTCTAAGTTTGCCATAGGTGTGAATATGAGTGAGAATGGTTATCCAGGGTGTAACGCCTTTTATACCCTGTGACAAATGGGATAGATTCTAGGACCCTCATAAACACAGAATAATGAACAATGTGCCCAATTCAGTAGTTCAGATTTTGCATGCACAAATGCATATAATGTGTAAAACACATTATTCCTGTAACAATTTGAGGTTGTGGGTCACAGCTGGACCTCCTTAGCAAATAATGGAAGCATCCAACCCACATTCAACTTGGATGATGGCTGTATGGGCATGGTGACCCTTTCCTGTTGACCCTACAGAGTGTAGGAGTTTGACCCATGTTGCTGTATGTTGTGCTGGATACTAATGCAGTTTTATTTATCTTATGATAAAATACTGCCTGTGCTCCAAGGTGTAAATATCGGAAAGAAGTGGCTTAAGAAGAGCTGGCATGTTTCTTACAACACATAACTTTGTTCATCATAAACTGAAAATCGCTGTGAAATCAAGAAGAGGTCTTTGTAACCAAAAAAATAAATAAATAAATAATGGTATACCTTTTGTCTTATCTGGCATTTAAATGTATTTTTATAGTTTACTTTTATAGTTTACATAGCAGCTCACCACTGTGACTGGCCTGCCATCAATTACAGCAGAAATTAAATTCCAACCTGCAAACTGAGGGTCATAAAAATTTACATATAATCCAGTAATCACAAGGGATTCTTCTTGGATCACTGTCTTGTAATTGCAAAAGGCTATCTATGTATGTTCTGTTAATTCTTAGTGCTCTGTAGTCAGGTGATAACTGCTTCTGGTAGAGTCTTCCGAGGCAAGCACGTCTGGGGTGAAAATCCAGAAGATTTCTGTGGATAAAAGGACATAGAAAACCGTCACCTCGGCTGGACACTGAGTTCCACTTCTTGAGCCAGTTCTGGGGGTAGAGTTTACCTGTCAGGACCAGATTTCCAAGAGAACCTGACTGGATGAGTCCTAAAGAATGATGTGGTGGTCTGACAATCAGCAAGATCCAGAGTAGGGTTCTTGTGTGATATCTGTAAGTTGGAGATGAGATATTATGGGTAGTTAGGACTGTGGGGCTTATGTGCAACATCACTTCAGTGGGGAAAGGCACTTAAGCTTGAGGGAGGTTGAGAGATATTCAGCTAGTCAGTTGTGGCCTCAGCTCTATTTTGTTGCTATTTCATCTGATATTTAAAGGCAGATAGAGAAGCTGCCATCGCCATTTCATGCTGAGTTGGATCAGATAACTTGGGGGGATGGTTTTTCTATTTAAATGGGTGGTTGGGGTTAGTCAGGGAAACCTGCCAGAGGACTCTGTGGAAGGATTTCAGGTCCCACCATGAAGAGGCCTGTTCCTATGTCCCAGAGGTATGGTACGTGGAGTCCAAGTGGACGGTTCAAGATTTCTATTGTGAAAATGTGTAAGTGGCATGCTTGTGGACACCAGATTCTAGGGCCCACAAATAAGAGTTGGAGGCTTTCAGAGGCTTTCAGAGGCCTGCCTGATGGCAGGCAAAAAAATGTTGCAGGAACTGCAGTCACAGTAGTAAAATCTGTAGTGTGGGAGAAGTTTGATGAGACCATGGAGAGTGAGTATCAGTTGGCATCAGAAAGGTTCTGGAAATACTTTGGCAATACAGTACTTCAGTATCCAAGCTCTGATAAAGCAAGCGTCACTCTGACTTTCACCTTGTGATAGTGTTGGGTTCCCTTAAGCCTGTAAAATATTATATAGATCATGTTTACCTGCATTTTCTGGACTGATAAACTGAGTGGTGGTTCCTAATTTAAAAAAAAAAAAGGGCGGGGGGGGGGGGGGGGGGGGGGGGGGGTGTATGTGCTAATTACTGCCCATCACTCACGTGTAAATATAATTCTAGGATGCTGGAATATCCAGGAGAAACAGTGTGGGTTCTGTCCAAGCTATACAACAGCTGAAAAGCTTTTTACTTCCACACTAATGATCAAGGGGGGCCTGGGAGTTTGCCAGTACAGTCTGCAGGCTTAGGAAAGGATGGCCTGAGGGATTCTATGCAAGGTCCCCCCCCTACACACACACACACACACACACACACACGCACACACACACTTTTTGTTTTTGGCAGTTGGAGCACTTGCGGTGACTAATTGTGGGTACATCGGTGCTCCTTGCATGCAATGAGCTAGGCCTGAATGGAGGTGGTCACTTGAAACTTTTGACAGATTTTGTCCCATGGTGGTTTTTAATTGTTTGTATAGTCTCACAATAAGTAATTTAATTTATAATATAATAGTTTAGTTTAGTATTTAAATAAAAAAAAAAATCTTTATTTCATATTTGTGGTTTTGCTTTACTTGTGTTGGTTTAACGGTATTAGTTTTTCTAAAGTTAATTGTCAAATTTTGTGAACTAAACTGAATATATGCCTATGGGGCTTCCTGAACCTATAAATTGTTTACCAGTGCTGTGTTTTTGGGACTAGCAGCATGTAAATTCCAGTAGGAACTATATTTATTCATCCCAACAGCACAGTGTGTCAGGTCACACACGTCCACTCAAACCAACACTACAAACACGACTGACATTGGACACAACAGTTTTTCCTTTGTTTAGTCACATCAGGAGCAACCATCTTACTGCTGTTTTTCTTTGGGTATGGAGTTTGCTGAATTTATTTTCTTTTGTTGTTTGATAATCTCGAGAAGAATATTAGTATACCTTAGGTTTTGATCTCTTTTTTAGCAAAACCCACAGGCCCCGTTTGTCCCTGCTGTTTGCCACTTTTGTCCTACTGTTTGCCACTAATCTCTGTTTGTATTTTTTGTTTTTGCAGAAATAAAATAACCTCCCTAAAAACAACTCCATCTGGTTGTATGTTGCTTCACTTCACCCTAGCTGAGCTAGCACATAGTACACTGAAAAGAACAAGACTTTAATTAAAAATCTACAAGGCATACTGCCAGGCCTCATTCTAATGCAATAGCAGGAAGTAATGTTAACTTAATGTTAGATGAGTTGACTGTTCAATCCTGGGGTAACCCATCACTGTTGTAGTTAAAACAATTACACTAAAATAACTGAACACTGTTGAACATTGTTGTAATATTACTGCAAACATTAGCTTTGTAGCCAACATGACTAATGGGGGCAATATGCAACTGACAGGTGAACAAAAAGAAGCAGTTACATTGAACAAATTTGTCTGGATCATTGCTGGAAATATAAACTACACTTTACAATATGGCTGCACTATATATAGAGCCTGCAGATCCACAGTGTTAAGTTTCTGTGTGTGTTTTCTTTGGTACCTTGAAGGAGGGGTGCTGCTTTCTGCTCTGTAAGGCAGTGATAAATCACTAGCCAGGTGAAGATGAAAGCCTGTGGGCCAAACTGCTTTAGTGGGGACTTCATGAGTTGCCAGATGATCATGAAAGGAGTGAACAGTCTTCAAAAACCAGCCTGTTCTGTGTTGGTCTGATTGAGTGTTTGTCTAAAATGGCAAATGCTCCGTTTCCATCATGTCATCTTTGAACGTCTTTGAGATTACTAAGATGTGTTGTATTGATAGACACAAGCACAACTAGGTAGTCATTCTTGCTTTCATGATTTAATTTCCTGCAATATTTGTGACCAAACTCTTTCCCAAAAAGTGATCCTGCAGACAAAACTTAACCTAAAAAGTTTTTTTTTTTTTTTTTTTATGTTGTAGCTGAATATTCACAATAAACCTAAACAGATCTTTTGACAGCCCTTTCCAGCACCTTTTACCTGTCAAAATAGTAAATGCACAGATGAAACCATGATGTGCAATTTATTTTTAAATGCAGTGAGTGTAGATGCTGAAAGATGCTGCAGTGTGTGCAATTTTCCACATGCACATGAAGAACAGAATTTCTTTGCTTGTAAAATGTTTCTTAAGATATTTTTTGACATGCAGGTGTGACATGCAACAAAGATACATGGCTGAAAGCAAACAAGGCACTTTGACGTTTTGTGTTGTAACAATTGACTACCAGAGTACTTGTTGGAAGACCAGGCTTCATTCTAATAAAACTGAAGATGAACATTAGCCACCATACCATTGAATGGGTAGACAACACAGACAGGGCATGCGCTGTGATGACTGCCAGTCCATCACAGGGCCAACACAGAGAGACAAACAGCCAACAGGTAATTTAGTATCACCAGTTAGCCTAGCATGCATGTCTTTCAGCACCATTTTCTCATTGCAGTTTATGAATAGTTATGACTTTTAATCTATTCATTTGTGTTTCCATTTTTTTTCATCTTCTTGAACACAAGTTTCCACCCTTATTATTTTGACCTTGAGTACAATTTTTCATCTGACTCATCCAGTTTTAGTTGATGCCTGTCCATGTACAAGAAAATTTCCACTTCCACAACAGTTGCCACTTTTCTCAAAACAGTGTGTTATTTTTTTGGTTGCCAGGGTGACACATTTTGACAATGTACGTGCTGCAGATACAAAATACACTTCCCTTGGAAATACAAAGTTACGCTGACTGTAATGAAAAAGGAGGTGACAATTCGTGTCCATGAACACAAACAAGAAGCTCGTAGAGGAAAGAACATGTAATTTTTATAAAGGCCTTGGCACAGAGATGAACCCAGGACACACTTACTGGCAACAGTACTGACATGCTACAATATAATATGTATATATAAAAGTTACAATGGTTTGTCAGGTCAAAATAATCTATAGCATCCAATACAATCCATTGCCAAAACCGGTTCTGAATGCATGCAATACTATCTGTGAGAGAATAAAGTATTCAGAGGATTTAAAAATCGAATTAGTTGTCTTCAGAGAAATAAGTGATAATCAGATATTCTATATGACTTAAAACCATGTGGTAACTGCAGAGAATGAATGTTGCCTGATAAAAAGACACTGTAATTACAATCATTGATGAAAAGTGAGCCGAAAAAAATAAAATGCATGCCCCTGATTAACAGCACTGTGTCCTGAACAGTGAATATATCAGACAAACTTAACAAACAGCTGATGACAAATACCTCAGATTGTTGATAAATCAACTTTTTTTTGGTTTATTTGGCATATGTCTGAGAGCATAAACCTGTGAAGCACTTGTCATGTAGAGTGACTATTACTACTGGGATGAAAGGTGACTACATGATTACATAGCTGGAGCTGCACTTGGACTGTTGTGAAGGCACAGGGAGCGCCGGGGTCGTAAAAATGCTAGGCAGGAACAGGAGAGTGTCAAAAAAGAATCAAGGACGCAGCATAAAGGAACATTGTGTGGAATTATTGTTTTATTCAGGCATTGACAGGTATTACCATGTAAAGGCATACCACTGGAATCTTGACAAAGAACTGAGAGAAGTTAATTCTGTTGTGAACTTTATTAAATTCAGCCCACACAGAAATCTGCTTTTTAATCAACTCTGCTGTGACAGTGGGGTGACACACATGCACTTGAGTGCACCAGCTCTCCAAAGGCTGAGTTCTTACCAAAGTTTGTGAACATAGAAATGAAATTAATGCTTTCTTCCTCAAGAAGAGGTCACTATTTGCAGATTTATTCAATAATGATTGGATTTTCTCACTCCCACCCAGTCCCGGTAGATGGCTGCCCCACCCTGAGTCTGGTTCTGCTGGAGGTTTCTTCCTGTTAAAAGGGAGTTTTTCCTTCCCACCTTCCCATCTCCTTGGAGCAATTGAGGTTTCTCACATGACGTCATACACAGAATTTTCTGCCAACTATTGGATGTGATACAACTACTGGTTGGTAGGGAAATGGTTAGCAGAGGTTCGTGGAGGTTGCTGGGTGAAATCAGTTACAAACAAAGTGCTACACCAAAATCCTCATAGGGATTGCTTTGGTTGCTAGCAATTTTCCTGTAGTTTTTTCTTTTTCTTTTTTTTTGTGTGCAAATATTCACTAACTGCTGGCGAAGAGGGAGTGCTACTTGAATAAGTGCAACTCAAACTGGAAAGTTTGCCCTCAGAGTAAAAGTTGACTGATTAAAAACACTACGGGCAACATGTTGTAAAAGGTCCAATTATTACTTTGAATGCAAACATTCTCCATTTCTGGATTATGTCGCACTTCTCACAGTTTCACTACACCTCAGAAAGTAGCTGGCCACCATTTATAGGCTTGTCCATCACTACCATTCAAATTAAAGCTATGCAATAGGCTAGCAATGACAGCAATCACAACTGATTGGGTCGCTTACTGGTCTGTTGGCATGTGCCACTGGAACTTTAGCAATCATTGCTAACCGGTCCCTAGACCTGTGTGACTGGGGCCTTTTTCACTTTATCCTTCAACGTGACTATGATTGTCACACATTCAAAAAGTTCATATCACATGGTTAGCAGTTATGTGGTTAGTGGTCAGATGCTTAGTTGTCATGTGTTTGCAAAACCTCAATAACAATTTGAGTGACAAAAGGTGGATTTCAAATCCCTTTGAATGTGAAAGCTCAGAGTCATTATTGGAGCTAGCAGAGATTTGAAAGCTGTGCAGCTATTGCAGACTCAAAGAAAGACATGCAAGTATAACATTGTCATCTTTCTGGAAAATGTCCTACATAAGACATGCATTTTGCTACTCATCCTTTTCACAACAAAATACACATGTGAACTGGAATCTTCTGCTGCCCCCAAAATAAAGACAGAACACAGAAAATGGATCACTTTTCTTGTATACTGGACGGCAATAGGATAGTCAAAAAGAAAGCAGTCCCAACTATCACTCCTGACAATTAAATCCAGTTTGACATAAAGTGCGTACTGAGATTTCACATGGAGTAAACACAATATGGTTTAACAAATGGACTGACTGACTGCTTGCTAACAGCTGCACATACATGCAAGTGTAATTGTTCTGGCAGCAGGCATTAGCATAATGAATGTGTGTACTTTTTTTTATAACAATTCATTTTGAAATGTATGTCTTTAATAACACACACATGAAACAATAGTGTGAATTAAATTAAATGCCTCTCTTTAAAAGGGTTGGTTTGAAGTACCTATTTCTGATACTATTCTGAGATGATACAGTAATGACAGTAAAAATGAGGGTTTATTTATACAGAAATTCGCTGTTCTTGTCATTTAAAAATAGAGCCCATTATAAATCAGTTCATGAAAGTATGATATTTCTGTGAAATACTGCCCTAAAAACATTAGCAGTAAATATTTTTTGTCAAAATGCAACAAAATCAAAGAGCAAGATCAGACTGCTGGGAAAACAAACAAAACAAAAAAAACACACCACAGTAAGGCAGGGCCATCACTTTCCACCAGATCAGCTTCAGTGCATCTTGGCTTTGAATCTACGTGATATTCCATCATTCGGTGTTTGGTCAAGAGCGCTAATGTGTCAGTTCAAAATCTCCTGTGGGATCTTTTGATTTCAGCTAAGGCATACATGCCAAATGGATGAGTGCGTTATCATCCTGGAATAGACAACTCCCATTAGGACAGAAAAGTTTTATACCAGAAAGGTGATCATTCTTTGTTTCAATTTGAAGTGAATCTTTGCGTTAAGAGGGTTAGTGAATCAAAGTACAGTATGCTGTAACAGAGAAGTCTATGAGAGTTTGTAAAATAACATGAATCCATTTTTTTCTTGTTCATTTTTACAAAAAAATGCAACCTTAACATGAATTTGTAAGTAATGTATTTTAATAGGAACCTTTAATAGCATCTACGACTGAGTAGACAACAACTTCTCAACAATGTTTGATGCTCACTCTGTGATATAAACGCCAACACATAAGTCCAGTCAGAAACACATTTATTTTGTTGAGAAAGCATGGCAACCAGGAAAACCGTTTTAAAAGACACAGAAACCGTTGCATTTGAACCTAAACCATTATATTTTTGTAAACCTACGCTGTAGTTTTATTGCCCAACCTTTTTAATCTTTTTTTAAAAATAGAAATTAATAACATAGTTAAAAATCATACAACTGATGCATGAAAAGTGTGACGTGTATAAATCAAACTTGGGCCTTTGGTGTGAACGTCAGGGCACTGTAGTCCTCGAGCATTCCTCCAACCTCACATTTTTTTCAGTTCATATGAGAGCAGATTGATGAAAAATCATTTAAAAGACATGGAATGATGGAAAATTTGTGTTGAGGAACATTAAAAAAAATAAATAAATAGGTGCAGCAACACAAATGAAAATAAATCAATAAATAAAACAAGATAAAATAAAAACATTGTTTACAGCCAGTTTGAAAGTCCTTTGAAACATCCTAACAGATGAAAGACACATAATTAAAAGCTTAATGTATGCAGAAAAGATCTGTACCAACACCAAAATCGAATCAACTCAAACATCATCTGGCTTGGCTGTATCCTTAGCACTGGGTGATGACAGTTGCAATGAGCCTATAAATCTTCTCAGCACTCATTTTTAAATCAACTCCACCATAGACATTCTAGTTTTACAATAAAGAACTGGTTGATGCCAGTGATACTAGTATGAGCTCTCATTTAGTCGTGTCACTTTACATTTTTAGAGTTACTGTGGGACCCACAGTATGGTTGAACATGAATAGACTTAAAGGGATACAGGGCCCCCCCCTCTCTTTCATTTTCATTTTATGCTATTGTTATTGCTTATTGTTGCTATGTTCATTTATCCTCACGCTGAAATATGTTATGCTCGCTGACAATCCAAATGTAGTATTTTAGTAGGGCAAGTACGATTCCAAAGACTGAAACACACAGGCACTGGGTGGGCCTGCTCAGGGGTCCCTCAAGTAAGTCGCAGAGGTCTGGTGTCGTTTAGTGCACGAATGACCTGTAGAGCGCAGCTTCTCATGGAACTGAAGTGCTTGTGTTTCTGTATTCGCAGCGCAAATGACCAGTAAAGTGGAACTGTTATAAACTCAGGCATGCCTGGAAGTGTCTTTTGTCCAAGTGTGCAACATTACTAAATATCAGCTGTGCAGTGTTTTTTTTTTTTTTGAGGTTTAGTGTGAGTTGGTGCATCAAAATTGTTAATTACACTCTTACATTCATCATCAAATACTCTTGCACTGAACAAACGCACGGTAGCTCAGCGTGAGAGAGATTCCGAAGGTGTGTTTTTCTCTTAATTAAAACATTCATAAAGATCTCTCTGCAAAGGGCTGAACGTTCTGTCTTCTTTGCCCTGTCTCTGAATTGCCAAGCAGACCTTGAATGATCCAGCTCATTTTCTTCTGTAGCGTAAACGAGCTTTTAATGAACAGATTGGACATTTTCATCATTGAGCTTATGCCTTGCTCTTTTTGAATCAGAATCAGTTCTGTGACTTTAAGTATTATTTGGGAAAATACAGCTTTAGACAAACCTTCAGTGTCTTTTGAATGTACAGTTGTATAATTTCAATCAAATTTTGGATTTTACTTAAGTAAAACCACCATAACTTCCTGTAAAGATCAGGAATGCACCCCACAGCTGAATCAACGCATCGCTAACAAGTCCTCAACAGAAGATTTTGTCTAAACAACAAAGATAGTTATTTCTTTCTTGGCTATTGCACACGATTCAACTTATACATGCGTCATTATTTCTCCCTACAGTACGTGGACGCAACAGCTACAAAATCAGTGTGCCCATCTGTGTTCAAAATTTCAGTCACTGAGAAGCACTAAGAGAGAAAACTAACAAACATGGGTATCACTCTGTGTTTTAAGCATGAAGCCTTTGGATTTGCAGTGGCTTCTGGCACTGTTTGACAAAATTAGTTGAAATAGGTTAATGTAATAAATCAACAGCACAGCATCTCTCTACACCCAAGTCAAATACCGCACCAGTGTCATTATTTAAGAAGCCCACTTTGAAGAAGTATAAAAAGTTTTATTTTGTTGTGATTAAACCCTACTTTATGAAATTGAATCATACTGTGGAGACAAGCAATTTGCTTTGTATTCCAGCTAGTATCATAAGCCTTGTGGGACATAACAGAGGCTGATTTTGACTGTGAAACTGGGTCATGATGATCAGGTTCAAAGAGACTGAGTCACGGTAAGTAAAAATCGCAAACATGACACAAGATAAACAATGGTTCCAAGCGCATTGGCTGGAATTATTTGAAGTGTTTAGATTTGTGCTTCTTTGTGCTGCTGCTGCTGATGTAAACCACCAGTGGTTTAGGCCACCTCTGCGGTTTCGCATGAGCTACGCAAGGTTTTAAAGTGATTACACAAGCTCAAAGAGAAAATCAGATATGAAAACAAAAGCAGGGAATTTCCATTAATGCCTCTTTGGCATGCAGAGTAATTTAAATGTGAGAAGTAAGAAAGAAGTCAGAATGAGTAAAAATGTAGACATGTTGTCTTTAATCGATGCATTTGCTAACAGTCTGGCTTGAGTTTTGAATTGTGTGACATTTTTCATCATTTTTTCCTTCATTATTATTGTTCAGAAGGTGTCATGAGGCATGGTATTAAATACATATAATCAGGTTTGATGTTAAACTGTAATGCTTTGTCAGCATTGTTTAGCCTGAGAAAGGTCATATTCACCCATTCACATTTTAAACTACAAAACAGGTTATTTTGAAGTGTGCAAAAATGACTCATCAAAGTTTAGCTATAACTGTCCTCATGGGTATGGTTAGGAAAACATTGCAGTTGTTTATACAAGAAAAAATCCTCGATGAGAGAGATGAATAACTGGTTTTAATTATCCAAACCATGCACAACTTCATCTCTGAATGTCAACATTGTTACAAAGAGAACAGTAATTATTCTTACACCTGCTTGATGTAACTTGCCAGGAAAGCTTAATTAAAGGTGGCTGAACACTGCTGAACTGACAACTAATGGTGCTAATACTCTGGTAAGAATCTTTTAGTGAATATCCTGCTAAGAAAAATGAGAGGAACAATCATTTCATCAAGTACCCTAAAACAACATCTGGCTGTTGTTTTGTAATTTACATTTTTACTAGCTTAGCCACAGTTCAGATAGAGTACAGCTCAATATGAAGGGGCAGAGACTAAATATTAGCTGCATACTAAATCACACCACATTGCTGTGCCAAAATGAGTTGACGCCCTGGGCATTGGTTCAGAAAATGATTGTCATGTACAGTATTTTGCAGGTTAATTTTGAAGGCTCGAAAATAAAGAAATAAATAAAGATCTCGGGAAGTAAATGAAAATGTAATGGAATTACCCAAGTGTATCTATTCTTAGAGGCAAGCCCTTCTTTACCACAATATTGAAGCTGTATGTGAGGAAATTTAAATAGTATCAATCATCACCTTAGAAGTGTATGTTCCTACACGTTACCCATATTGATGGGACAGCGTTTGTTAAACGGTTCTTTCATTTACAGACATTTTGGCCTATGTTTTATTACACTTTGATGATATACAAATTAATAGTGTCATGCAGTAAAATGTCAGATGTTCAGAACACAGACAACAGAAGCTCTAAGCAAACTAAGCTCAGACAGTGGCATGGAGCAGGGAGGGGTGACCAGGCAGATAGGTCTCAGAGGGAGGAGGCTTCCGAGGCCTAGCTAACACACCAGAGGTCTTGTCAAAAATGAATGAATTATACACACAGAAAAGAGCTGTCAGATTTTGATCCGCTATATAATGCCATCGAGAAAGAGTCTGATTGGCAACAGCTTCATTTTTCAGCATGGCAATGATGCCAAACATATTGCCAATGCAGTAAAAGTATACCTGAAAAGGGAAACACACAATCAGTCACAAAGCAGGGCACAGAAGAAAGGGCAACCAGTGTCCAAAGAAAAGCTTTGAATGTCCTTCACGAAGCCTGGAGAACTATTCTTGAAGACTGCTCACAGAAATGACAAGAAAGCTAGCCTAAGCGAGTTCCGGCTGTGTTGAAGAAAAAAGGTGGTCGTACCAGAAATTGACTTTCAAGCTTGTTAGAACTGTACAATAAATTGCTATATCTATTTCCCATTTTCCTAGAAAAATATAAAGAAGTGAGGCATGATCAAGACTTTTGCACAGACTGCAGGTAAAGAGGGCAGGAAGCCAGATACAGGAATGGAATTCAGTTTGCAAAATAGGATTAAAGTTTGCGTTTGAATCCTTCAGATATTGTGCTGTAGATGACTCATATATAAAGCTGCTTTTCATAACAGAATAGCAGTAAATTACATGTAAAATAAATAACTATATTATTTGAATTACTCTGAACTTATAAATAAGTTCAAAGTAATCCATGTGGTGTGGCTGTATGTTACCTTGTGTTATTGTGCAACCAAACCTGGGCACGTGCAATGTGTAGTGGCATGAATAGACTGGGGGGCACATGATAATCCGTGCATGGAAACACACACTTCCTTTTTGTTTGTAAATTCCAGCTGTGCATTAAGCCTCTTTCATGCCTCATGGGTGAAAACATTTCTGAAAAGGATATCTTTTTGTATGCTCTCTCCTTGTTGTCTGTCCTACAGATGCATCTTAAGAATTGAGAGATCCTTCAACATGGCACAAACCAGAGAAATGATTAAAGCTCACAGAGAAAAAAAAAAAAAAGAAAGAAAAAGAAAATGGAAATGGAAAGAAGAAGGAAAGAATGTCGGGCCAGCAATTTCTTTCTATTAAGAAAATAAAAATAACTTAGAAGAGTGCTGAAAGTACCAGGTTGATAAGCAGTAGAGTAAGAGAGGAGTACACTTAAAATCTTAACAACGCCCATCTACGTGGTCCAGTGTCACATTGGATTAAGACTATTTTCACATGCTGGTTTAAAACAAATTCTGCAACAATTCCAGTTGATAATTAATCACTCATAAGAAAGCATTGTCTAACCCACTTTCATCAAGGATGAAAGAGAAGAGGATGAATTTCTCAGTCTAGTTGAATCATCATGGAAATCGCTTGCAGTGTTTGTCGCTGCCTGGCAAAGTGGCACCAAAACGTTACGAAGACATTACGGACTCCAGTCCCTAGAAAGGTTTCCAGTGTTTTGTTGAAATCATTCCTCAAACAGTTCAGGATGTTCTGACAGAAAATTTACTTGTGTGTTGGCTGAGGCATTGTGTGTGTGTGTGTGTGTGTGTGTGTGTGTGTGTGTGTGTGTGTGTGTGTGTGTGTGTGTGTGTGTGTGTGTGTGTGTGTGTGTGTTGGGGACACATGGTACCCACCGTGCCTAACAAATCAACATTAGATGAGACAGTGGTTTTGATGTTGTACTTTTATAGCTTTCTAATATCAAATACTTTTTTGTTCAGATGCAGAAAGTATGTGGGCACACATAGGAAACTCAGGGATGAATGGAAATGTCAGACCGTAGATCGCTGTCATTTGAGTTGGCATATATTGCAAAATTCTAGAACTCCAGAAATACAAAGAAATCGCATTAAACCCATTTAAACTAGAAGGAAACTTAGGAAATTTTCTATGTGCCAATGCTACGCTGCAGTGGATACTACCAAATATCGTCATATTCAGTC
Organism: Archocentrus centrarchus; assembly: GCF_007364275.1. NCBI lineage: Eukaryota > Metazoa > Chordata > Actinopteri > Cichliformes > Cichlidae > Archocentrus > Archocentrus centrarchus. Next base: position 10,288,721 of record NC_044348.1, on the reverse strand, counting down.
ATAAACAATTTTCAGCGTTCTGGGTCGTTAGATCTGGAATCCTCCTTCGATCATAAACAAACTTTGCTACGTGACAGAACTTTTGGTCATGTTGTGCCCTAATTCCTTTTAGAGGATTCTGTCCTCTGATTCTTGTTCTCATAAAGTTAGATGCAAATATGTGACTACTGTACCTATCTCACATTGTTAAAGAATCCTTTTAAAAATTCCTGGATCCAGATTATGATCATGATCACCACTGAAATTTAATCAATTATTACTTGTACATTAATCGTACACCCCCCCCCCCCCCCCCCCCCCCCTCCCCCAACAACTCCAGAAAATTTCATCAAAATCGGTTCATCATTTTCACCTGATCCTGCTAACAGACAGACCAGCGCAACCAAAAACAGACCCCCCCACCCCCCCAAAGGAAAGGTAATAAAAAAAAATCATGAGAAACACGAAGGCCAACAAGTCACACTGAGACAAAATTTTTCTCTTTTCACTCATGCTGTAACTACAGTATCAAAACACAATTATATTTTTTAGATACTGATGCTTAAAAATAATTAATATTCAATCATCAGCACAAATACTGGAAAATGTTTAGCTATTTGGGATGAGAGTGCATTTCATCCTCCCTGGGCTGTGCTAAAAACATTGAAATTAAAATGCTAAGCGATGCTTTGTAATGCAAAATGTTGGCAATATAATTTTTGCACTGTTGTACTAAGATGCTCTCTGGGAGGATTTTTGTTTGAACATTAGTGTTAATCCTTTATTGTGGCTTATTTGACCAAATATAAGCATACATGAATCTGTGTGAGACTGTTAAAAGCATCTGTGTTTGAAACACATATTGAAAAATGGCAAGTTAACATTACCAACTCATTTAAAAAGGTCAAGATTTTGAGAAGACCCAAGATAATTGTTTGCCATTTACAGTGATTATGTCTAAGTAAACTGGGACTGAAATATATGGGGAAATGTACATTTAAATATAGCAAAGAGGAAAAATTGTTTAAAATAGTATAGTAATGTTTTGGTAAAAATATGGCAACATGCTAACAATAAAATGACTTTATTGGTCTTATGTTTGAATTTTAAAAACAAAAAGAAATTGGTAATATAATGATAATAAACTAATGTAACCTAGACTGATGCTTTCATAGGGAAATAAATAAAAACATCATGACTATATCATGAGAAATTACCAAATTTCGTGCATCCATTCATTTTCTTTTGTTTATCCTTTTTTGTTCCAATCATTTGTGTAAGATGCAAAAATTATATGTTTAACGTGTCACTTTGCCTCGAAATGTCTAATAACCATCACTTCTACATCCCTTCTTGTTCTTGGTTTAATTTGGTGTCTTTCAATTGTAAGGTTAGTTTAACATTGTGCAGCACAAATTCATGGTTATTACATAGGGCAAGTAGTAATATAGTATCTGAGAAACATGGACCCTTCCCATCACAATCTGATTACAAAATTTAAGTCTTCCAGATATTCATCCAGGGCCCTGGTTGTATGGATGGATGGATGGATGGATGGATATTTTAAGTGGTTCACTTCCAGTTGTCACCTATTGGAGCTGGATGTTTTGGGTATTAGTTAAGCTAATCTTAACTACTCTTCTACTTGTTAGACCATGATGATGTAGAATTGTATTTGAGCTGATTGGTCACCTTCAAATACATCAAATTGATGCTAGAAAAAAATTCTGAATGGCTTGTAGAAGAGTTGTTCTATGTTCAATGACTCTAGAGAACAGCACAGATGAAGTCTCAACCCGGTCCTGCTGTTTTCTTAAAAGTAGCTTTATTGGAGTTTCCAAAAATCAAACAAAAGAAAAGCTGGAGATGTTCTAAAATATCCAGCTAAAGAATGAGATTAGCTGCTCATAGGCAAAAGCAATGTTGCATCGCCAACCCCTACCCCCACCACAGCTAAAACATTCATAACTGAGATTTTCACTTCAGCAGTTCCAATACTAAAACATATTTTTTGTCTTTGCAGTGAAGCATTTGCCTGATCTTAACTAGTTTGATGCTGAAACTGATTTGGACAGGTTAAGACTGATGAGGTGTGTATAGCCTGTGGCAACTGTTTCAAGTTGTGTGAGTGTGGAACAACCCTGCCTGTCACCAGTGATGATTCTCAGCATCAGAGAATAGCGACATCAAGATATTTCCATCTTAATCATTCCTTCATCTGTCAGCTCCACCCTTAGGGGGGAACTGGCGGTGTCATTTGCCAATGCGAAGCCCACCTCCTGGGGTAATTAATATATGGAAGACCTGTTGTAAACACTTGTGATGTTAAGATTCTTGTTTCTCCTGTTTTCATTTGGGAAAAACTATTTGCATTTATACATTCATGAAGACACTTTCTGTTCTACTTTTTCTGCTCTCACTACCTTAACTGCTTGCAAAGGGACTGTTAGACAATTTAAAAAACACAACTTTAAATATATTAAATATTTTTCTGTCAACACTGGATTATGTTACTACTTGTAAGTAAAATGGTAACTCGTAGTGAGAAACCCCCATGTAATTATCACCTAACTCTAACATTATGCTCAGATTTCTCCTGTTCTGTAGAATATTTCAGATCACTGTTTTGGTATTCTGGCCCACAACTTTACATCTGTGGCTCTCATAGTGTCATTTTCAACAGGAGCAGAAAGTTGTTTTCAGCTGTAAGCTCTAAAAGCCATTATACACTCCCATCTCATCACCAGACAGGAAAAGTCCAAAGCGGGTGATACACTACATGAACAAACGTACTGGGCCACCTACACATTACACTGACAGGAGCCACTCGACCATGGAAATCCATGCCATGAAGATCCCTGTGCACAGCTGTGCTAATATTAATGCCAAAGAAGATGAGGAAGTTGTTGAGTCAGCAGACTTTCGCTCACTATGCACCTCACTCTGGAACTTTACATGGTCTCCCACTTCATGGCTTCTTTGTGTGGTTCCTAAACGCCTCCACTTTGCAGTAAAACCATTTACAGTTGATTGTGGAATATCTAGGAGGAAATAAATTTCACAAACTGACTTGTTGCAAAGATGGCTTTGTATTACTGTACTTGAGAACAACCCATTCTTTCACAAATGTTTGTAAAGGCAGGCTGCATGTTTAAGGGCTTGATTTCATAAACCTCTGTCAATGGGATTGTGTGGTGTAATATTTTTGTCCATATAATATATTTCTGGTGGCTGGCATCAGATATGTTGCTCAAGAGTTGTTAGGCACTAAAAACCAGAAGTAAGCAGAATTAAAAGAAGACTGAATGTTGGATCTCTTAAGTAGATTATGTGAATTCTTTATTTTTTAAATTATAACTTATTTTATGTTTTATATTTATTACTTTGGTAAAGCAATGCTCTTCAAGGAACAAGACAGAAGAACATTATTCTGATTTTCTGAGACTGAAAGCTGCATCCATCTCACCTCCGCTCCTAAGGGGCTCCAAATCAAATTTGGTTTTGATACTGTTTTATTTTGGTTTGACATGCCGGTGCTTAGGTGCAACATTCGGCAGTTATAAATGTTATACAGAACACACCTGAAGAAACCTGAAAAAAAAAAAGGGTGTCAGTGAGGACTAAAGCCAAGAAGAGTTAACAGGAGTTCAGTCAGCAGGAAGATGATCAGAAACAAGCTGGCTAGGTTTAGGGAGATATTTCATTTGGGTTCAAATACATCAACTATTTCTACTCTACTCAAAGCACTTTATACAACATGCCTCATTCACCCATTCATACAAGCACTTCCTTCTACAACCAAGTGCTTTCTAACTAATAATCACACACATTCAAACTCTGACGTTGCATCGCAGAGCAACTTGGGGTTCAGTATCTTGCCCAAGGATACTTTGGCATGCAGACTGGAGTAGCCAGGAATCAAACCACCAACCTTCCAATTAGCAGGTGACCTGCTTTACCTCCTGAGCTATAGCCATCCCTAATAATGTTGGATAATTATAATTTCTTTGTTAAGCGTAAAATAACAATTCAGTCTTGATTAACTATCATATTTATCAGAATTAATCAAAGACAATAACATTAACAATATTGAACCATGATTATGAAACATTGCCCAATTATTTCTATTTTTATATAATCATAAATCCATAAAAAGTTTGGCTAATTATCAAGGTTATATAACTGATCTCAATTAAAATATAACAAAAATTATGTGTTTAAAAAAATATAATAGCACTGTTAAAATATATATTAAGCAAATATAAAAACACATACACTTAGTAAGTTTTAATACACTGTCTTCCTTTATCCAGTAATTTCCAATTAGTTCAGAGTCCATATTGATTGCCTAAAATAACAGGGTAATTAATATAATTACCCTGTTATATTTTTTTTTGTTAATTAAACTGAAGAGTGTCACTGATTCAAGGCAATAAAACTGACAAAAAATGTATTCTCATTTAGTTGAGATGGTAATACTATGTATTTCTGTAATGTCATTCATTCACTGGCCCCTAATGTATGATTCACTCTATTACCCTCATAGTTTTGAAATTTAGTTTTTAAATTAATATTCCATTTTTATGTAAATCATTGAACAGCATTTTTAAAGCTTCATTAGTTTGTTGTACTAATTTGACGTTGAGATGTGCTCCAGTGAGTGACCACATTGATGAATTTTTCATGTGCCATAGGATTAAACTCTCACAGCACAAAGTCAAAGCGGACTCCTTGAGTCTCCTTCAATATGACCGAAACTGCAAAGAAAAATAAATGAAGAGATAGTGACGTGCTAAATGGGTTCAAATGTATGTCGCAGTAAACCATTACAAGGTCAATGATACATTTAAATGCTCCAGAGTAGAGAGAAAGAGAGGAAGGATTGATTGAACAGATTCAGTGTCCTGCTCTTCTCATTAGACTCATTTCTCAGATGCCTGGGGTTAATTACCACACACACACCTCACGCTGTTGTTCCACTTACATCATAATTACTGTGGCAAAGATTGAGAACAATCTAAAGCTCATGATATGAGGCCTTCCACCATCAACCAGCCACACACACACACACACACACACACTACATATGTGCGGACATTCACACACAATGTATATACATGAACGCACAAGAATCACCATCAATATTTTATGCCCAAATCTCCCCATTTATTCCCAAATCCCTCTCCCTCCCCAGGAGCCAGCTGTTTTTGGGATTGATTTCATTTATTTAATGACGGCTGTGCTAATGACCCTTTGCACATGGCTGATGGTGTCACAGACACCACAACATCTCAGGAATGAGGATTGGATGAGGGCCTGGAGAATAACGGGTGGGTGATATTGAAGAGGGCACAGCGAAATAGGGGGAGCACAACAGAGGAATGAGGGAAGCTGGAGACTCCATGTATGCAGGCGATCTTTGTCTTTCTCAAACAAACAAGGGCACAGGATACGGCACAGAAATTAATAACCACTCTGTGGACTAATTCTCACAGTGTGACACAGATGAAAGAGACCCATGAACCTTTCATCAAAGAGTGATAGCTGGTTATGGCTCTAGTGGATATTTGTTTTCTGCAGCTGCCACACATAGCAAATTTGGAGCAGAAGCTAAGTATTTAAATTGTCATTGTTTATTTATTTAGTAATATTAGAGAGAGCGGGAGAGGCAAAGTTGAAGGACTGAAGGATGGCATTTTTTATTAATCTAATAAATCTAATTCAATATCAAAAAATCGAGTGTAAGGTAGCAGAAAAGTCCACAACCACTGTAGACAGTTACATGTATTCACTGGTCCAGAGTCAGCAGTCATCATATATTGTATATAGTCTACCACTCATCTGCAGCAGGAAGTTTAAGGGAGATGCAATATTTCTTCAGTTTCGTTAATGTTTAACATTTTCTTTTTGATGATTTCTTCTGTGGTAATGTTGCATTGCAGCCATCAACACTGTACCCCCTTTTAATATGTTGCAGTCTACTGTGTCAGTCCAAAATCTGCCGTAGGTGTTTATCTGGGTTGAGATCTTGATATTATGAAGGACGTAGAATGTGATTCAAGTCATTTTCATACTCAAACTATTGAGTGACACCTCTTTATACCACTTCCATAGGGACAGAGGTGTTTCATCACAGGATAAATGTGATCCCTTGTAACAACTTTGGATTGATTGTTGTGACTTTTCCAAGTGCCAAGTGGATCCTAACATGGTAACAAAGTACCACAGCATAACAGAATCACAGGATCCCACAGCGTAGGGGTCAAGGGTTCAGGTTATGACTCTAATCTCTCACCTGTCTGTAAATTACTATTATTACTCTATAATAAACCTTCTTGACATTTTACTAACTTTTAAAATAAATAAAAAAACAAATTACAAGCATTTAAATGAAGCCACAATGTCCTTTTGTTATCGTCAGAGCATCTTGAAAGAACTGTTTTACAGATATTCTTTCCTTGTTGTAATGAAACATTAAAGAAGAAAAGAAGAAAATATTCAAAAATTCTGTTAATTTTTTCTACAAGTTTTTTCCTGTCTAAAGGCAACAAACAAGTTGGATTTAGTTAGAAACAAAGGGAAATCAGTAGCATTGCAGTAAAATTATTTTGCTACAGTTTGTTTTGGTAATTGGGACGTAATTTATTTAAGCATTACAAACATTTTTGTTCATCATGTAGTTATAAATAAAAATGCATAGCATTCTGTCCAATCAGGTATGGAAGACCTGTTGCTTTTACTGTATATTGACTGATAGTGCTTACTGTAATGTGACCCTGCTGAGGTCCATTCTGAGCAAGGAAAACCCCTGATTTTGCACAATTTACACAACCTGTCTTCCTGCATGTTTTAAAATGTGCTAAAAGAGGACGGAGTCCTTTGTTTTCAGAAGTGATGTGGCAAGTGAGAAAAGATAAATTGTGATAATTTACAGAGTTAAAAATTATTACAACTCTAAAATGATCTCAGTACATGACATGATTTATTTTGCATTTTCTTTAAAAAATACACTTTATTCCACTGTTACATGATCATCCATGATCATTCAAAACCTATCACAATAGAAAGCTGACTCAGACTTGAAGTAGGAATCATTTTCACAGTAATGTTGAGATGGCAGAATCGCATCCTTCTGCAGCTTCCGTCACATGTTCTTGGTTCTCGACCAGCTAGTTTGCGGGGCCCGAGTTTAACCCGTTTTTCGGCTGACCACTGAGTGCGTTCATGGTGGAAAACTACTGAACAGTTCAAATACTGGCACCGGCACCGGGACCCCGTCGGTGAAAAGTGGCCTGTGAGGGGCTCTCACACGATTTGCTCGCAGGGGACCAGGTAGGTGGCTCAACGGCTTAGCGGCTCAGCGTATACTCGCATGCGGTGACAGCCCCCCCGCCAAATGCGTCCGTCCCTCGTTTGTTACAAACCCCATGGCCTAATATCTACTATCCTCTTATTGTTAAAATAAATGTGCTGCCATTTTGTGCCATTGCAGTTATACTGGGTGAATCTATAAATAACAAAATATTTTTTTATTGAAAAGTAGGTAAATTACTGTATTTACATTTTTGAACAAAGGCACCTCACCATTGCCTGTGAAATGAAATTACTAAAATTTACCATAAGATTCAGATAATAATAATTTTAAAAACAGCTCTTTTAAAAGAAAAGTGTCCAGACAGATTTAGAGGGTTTTGTGTCTGAACTCTTCATGTTTCTCAATTCATTTAAAAAAACTACAACAAAAACGCCTTCTGAAAAGTAGATTGTGCACACATAAACTCGAGAACAACTGCACACAATTGCGGTGTCAACATAACGAGAAGAACATGGTAGTGCAAGACTTGCACATCATATCATTAAAAATAGCATAAATTTGAAAACAAAATTGATATCAAATGATAATATATTACTTAGGATACAATATTAATTGTATTTTACTTCATAAGAGCATCTGGCCCTCACACTGTCTGCCAAGAAAAATTCTGGCCCTTTGACAAATGTAGTTGATGACTGATTTTGTAATCGTCAGATGTCTGGTTGTATGTCTTAGACACTCAGGTGAAGAGAGGAGCTCCGCTGTCAACTGATCATCATCTGGCAGTCAGGTGGATCAGGTGGCGGGGAGAATGGTAGATAAGCCTGGAGTGTTTGGCCTCAGTCTGCAAGATCTTCAACTCCCACCTCCGGCAGAGCCAAAGGTGGAAGCTGAGGAAGGCTGGGTACACTGAGTCTGAATGGACCATGTTCCACTCCTCCATTGCTGAGGCAGCTAACAACCGCCTTGCAGAACTGCAGTTGTAATTGGTTGGTGCCTGTTGTGGCGGTAATCCCCAAACCAGATGGTGAACACTGGAGTTGAAGGGAGCCATCAAGCTGAAGAAGGAGTATTGGGCTTAGTTAGCCAGTGGAACACCAGAGGGAGCTTACAGCAGGAACCAACAGGCCAAGCAGAATACAGTTCTCACATGATATGGTTCTGCTGGCTTCATCAGGTAGTGGCCTCCAGCGTGCACTGGACCAGTTCACAGCCAAATGTGAAGTGGTGGGAATAAGAATAAGAAGGAATAAGAAGCACCTCTAATTAGCACTCTGAGGCCATGGTTTTCAGTTGGAAAACGGTGGAGTGCCCACTCCGGGCCAGAGATGAGTTGGTACCCCAAGTGGAGGAGTTTAAGTATTATGAGTCTTGTTCACAAGTGAAGAGCAAGGGAAGCGGGAGATTGAAAGATGTACCAGGCCATTGTAAGGAGAGAGCTGAGGGTGAAAGCAAAGCTGTTGATTTCCCTACCTGTCATGCATTCTGGGTATTAACTGAAAGAATGAGACTGCAGATGGAAATGAGCTTCCTCCAACTCATGGCTGGGCTACCCCTTAGTGATAGGTTGGGGGAATTCAGTCATTTGGGAAGAACTCAGAGTAGAGCCACTACTCCTCCACACTGAAAAGATCCACTTGAGGTGTTAACGGGGTCTGACTAGGAAGGCTACTGGGCACCTCCTGGGTGAGGTGTTTTGGTCATATTCTATGGGGAGGAAGTCCATGGCTAGACCCAGGTAATGCCGGGAAACCTCAGATGAAGTGGAGGAGGTTGCTGGGGAGAGGGAGGTCTGGGCTTCTCTGTTTAGACTGCTGCCTCAGTGACTTGATCCTGGATAAGCAGCAGAAAATTGATGGATTGATGTTTTTGTTTTGTTTTGTTAAGCTGCTTAACACTGACCTATGAATCATTCAATCATAACAAGGCGCCTAACTCAAGTGTTGTGTCTGTACAATTTTAAATTCAGACACAGGAATGGTATTGAAAATGCATTCAGTTTCAAAATCAAAGAACATGTAAAGAAAAGATGCTGCGCTTCTGAAAAGGTGATTTAAAGCTGTGCAAATGATGGAACAAATCTGCATCAGAGACAACACCACAGACACATAGCTTGTGTATTTTTTAAAGGTAACAAAAGTGGAGCAGAATTGCTAATACTGCTAAGGCTGGCTCTGCTTTCTTCAAGAATAAAGGGAATCATACCTAATTGACTTTCAATTCTGTTAAATTGTAGAATTGCCTAATATACTGTATTTCCATGTATGTTTGCACATTTCAGTAAAGTGGTGCACCCATTTGACTAGCAAAATATAAAGAAATGAGGAGTAACTAAAGACTGTACTTTGATGTTTTTACTTTCTCATACTCACTTATTCAGCACTCATATGCTGCAACATACAAATAGACTGATATGCTGTCAGAACACACACTACTGTAATACATATTTTAGCTTACACAACTGAAATATTTACTCCAACAACTACACTATATTGCAAAAAATATTCACTCACCCATCCAAATCATTGAATTTAGGTGTTCCAATCACTTCCATGGCCACAGGTGTATAAATCAAGCACTTAGACATGCAGACTGCTTCTACAAACATCTGTGAAAGAATGGGTCACTCTCAGTGAGCTCAGTGGATTCCAGCGTGGTACTGTGATAGGATGCCACCTATGCAACAAGTCCAGTTGTGAAATTTCATTACTACTAGATATTCCACAGCCAACTGTTAGTGGTATTATAACAAAGTGGAAGCTTTTAGGAATGACAGCAACTCAGCCACAAAGTGGTAGGCCATGTAAAATCACGGTGCAGATGCTGAAATGCATAGTGCACAGAGATTGACAACTTTCTGCAGCGTCAATCAATACAGATGTCCAAACTTCATGTGGTTTTCAGATTAACTCAAGAACGGTGTGTAGAGAGCTTCATGGAATGGGTTTCCATGGCCAAGCAGCTACATCCAAGCCTTGCATCACCAAGCGCATTGCAAAGCATCAGATGCACTGGTGTAAAGCACCCCACCACTGGACCCTAGAATAGTGGAGACGTGTTCTCTGCAGTAACAAATCACATTTCTCTGTCTGGCAATCTGATGGACAACTCTGGGTTTGGTGGTTGCCTGACTGCATTGCGCCACGTGTAAAGTTTGGTGGAGGTGGGTTATCGTTTGGGGTTGTTTTTCAGGAGTTGGGCTTGGCCCCTTAGTTCCAGTGAAAGGAACTCTTAATACCAAGACTTTTCAGACAATTTCATGCTTCCAACATTGTGGGAACAGTTTGGGGATGGCCCCTTTCTGTTCCAACATGACTGCACACCAGTGCAGAAAGCAAGGTCCATAAAGACATGGATGAGCGAGTTTGCTGTGGAAAAACTTGACTGCCCCGCAGAGGGTCCTCACAACCTTGTGGAAATCTTCCCAGGAGAGTTGGAGCTGTTATAGCTGTAAACGGTGGGCCGACATCATATTAAACCCTATACTTTTGGCAACATGATGTATCAGTGGTCTCCCACATTTGTTATAGCTGTTTGAGTCAAATTTTGATGCCTCCCTTATTATATAACACAGACTATGTGCCCTTATGTTGAAAGCACTTTTAGCAACCAAATAATAACATCACAGCAGCACAGTGGTGTGATGGTGCCTCACATCAAGAAGGTCCTGGATTTGAATCCGCCATCTGGCCAGGGCCTTTCCGTGTGGAGTTTGCATGTTCTCCTCATGTCTGCGTGGGTTGTCTTCGGGTACTCTAGCTTACCCCCACAGTCCAAATGCAGTTAGTGGGGTTAGGACCATAAATGTGAATGGTGTCTGTTAGTCTTTGTTAGTGTGTGTAGTGACAAACTGGTAACCTTTCCAGGGTGTTCCCCATCTCTCGCTTCATGACGGCTGGGAAAGGTTCCAGCCCTCCCCACCCCCGCGACCCTAAATTGGGTAAGCATAAGGAAATGGATGGATGAATGGATGGATGGATGGATGGATAATAGCATCACACATACTACCACTGCATTTTATGTCCTTGCTACCTTTTAGAGATACTCCTGCCAGTAGCAGCTGCAGAGCATATCATCTTTAAATTATTTGCCAGTAACTGTGCAGCTGCAATGTGTTCCCATCCATGCCTGAAGACTGCACACTACAAATAAATGGAGATCAAGTGCTTCCCACCACCCCTGTACTGCACAAACACTTCACACAAGTGGAATGGGCTGCTAGTAGCATATGGATAAAAACATGACGTAATAAAAAAATTTGTTTTTCCAATGGAATTTATTTATCAAGACCAGAATTTTGATATGCAAGTGGCATACTTGTTGTTTTGGGTTGAACGTTCAATCCGCACTGAGTACTGTGACCCTTTCAATGTACACACCTTTCAAATGGCACATTTACATCAAGCACTGAGCTGAGTGCAGACAGTGTTCTTTTTCAGGAGTGTGTGAACAACACTGATCATAAAAATCTATAGTGCAACATACTGAACTTGAGGAAAAATGTAGTGGGTTGATTGTCATCACTGGAAAACAGATAGAAAAGAGTATTCTTGCAATATTACAGTTAATGCAAGATTACACACTGGCAGGGCTGTGGGTAGACATATTAGAGACTGCGTCTATCTTTATAGATAATTCCAGATAACATTAAAAACTGTGTCAAGCTTAAATGTAAGAAACTGTCAGCTGGTGAAATTCCACCTCCACATGGCCCTGACACTGTCCATCAGAAATGGAGAATGCTCAACTAATAGGCAGGAAAAACCAGGGATATGCTACCTGTCTGTCTTAGTGTGGTAGGTTTATTCCTAAAAATATATCAAATGTAGAGACCATTTTATTATTGGTTTCCTTTCCCTTTTTGTAATCTTGGTCATATCAAAACACTACCGTGATGACAGCTCCAGAAAATCTAGTGATAATGTCAACATATCAATGCTACACTTGTAAACAGCAGCAGTATTGATGGAGAGATAAATAAACAACACTGCCGTGTTCATACACAACACACAAAGAGGGGGAATACAATCCAAAAATATGTCATTTTGTAGAGCTAGAAAGCTTCTGATATTAATTAATTTCAAGGCATGTCTACCAAATCTCTACAATCCCTGATTAATCCAAACAAATGTATTTGTCATTATATGATCTGCTCTTATTAAAACACAAGATATCATTTTTGTCTCATTTTTTTCTTAATTTGTCTCATTGTTAAATGACCACACAGTACATTGTTAAAAAAATGTTTATTCCTTAAAATAGTATGTCAGTCTTCCCTCGCAGGTTTGGCATGTCATTAATGGTTTTATTAAACAGTTGTTGTTTTCAGAAAAGGACTCTAAGCATAATGCCCACTTTCAACCTCAGACATTTATCTTGGCCTTCCTCATCAGCTTGTGCCTTCAAAGTGGTTGCTGTCAACCAAAGCGATTTAAACAAAATAACACAAGCACATAGGACCAGACAGCTGTAAAACGAATGAAATTCCCATCTTTCTCATGTCTAATTTTTGTTTTTGCTTATTAGAAAATACTAGCAGGCTACTTTGATGAACTTTGTTGTGTTGACATTTAGCTCCAGAAATTTTTTTTGGGGGGGGGTCTGTCATGTCTTGCAATTTTCACAATTGGAATGATGATCCAAATGCACCATTGTACCAAACATATTTGCTTTTACAAGAAGAGCTCTATAAGTTTTCTATAGGCTATTCTTGTTAATTGTATTTTTATTTTTATTTTATTTATTCTTGCCAGATCTGACAGGCAGGAAAAGAAGAAGAGAGATAGAGAGCAGAAAGAAAAAAGGGTGAGAGAACAAATAAATAGAAAGCTACACATACATACACATTCACACACACACACACACACACACACACACATATATATATATATATATATATATATATATATATATATATATATATATATATATATATATATATATATATATATATACACACACATACATATAGTCTTGCTGTAGTTGTAGTAATGTGTGAGGGTTCCTCTGTCATGGAACGTACTCAATAATGAGGGCAAGAAGCCGCAACCACCCCCCTCGGGATCCAGAGGGAAGCAGGGAAAGACCCAGGGGACCCGGGCCATCCACGGCCTACCAGGAGGTCAGAAGACCCGAGGCCACACATCTTGATGGCAACTGTGCGCACACCCCAGAGGAGGAAGACCCCAGACTGAGTCCCCAAGGTCAACAGGCAAGAACCCAAAGAGCCAGAGGCAATGAGCAGCTCTCCCCCGCCGGCAGGCCGCCCCCCTCAGCACGAGCCGAGAACGTGGCCCCGAGGCCCCAGGAGCCCGGGAATCTCCCGACACCCAGCAGGGCCCCGCCCCATGCCACAGAGGCCAGGACACAGCCGCCAAGGGAGCGGGCCAGAAGCCATGCCAAGACATCCGGCCATGCACCCCAGCACCCCAAGGGTGGCAGTTACGATCAGTGGGGAGCGGTAGGCAGGGGTAACTCCTGCCTTCCGCAACTGTGTCCCACAGGGGCAAAGGCTCAGCAAACTACAGACCCAGGCCCAGCTGTCCACACATGCGCACGCACGCGCACACACACACACACACACACACACACACACACACACACACACACACACACACACACACACACACACGTGCCAGTCACACACCCATGCACATACACACGGACCATACACGGACATTAAGTGTGGGCGCCCCGGAGAAGCAGCTAACCCAGCCCCGAACCACTAGTCAGTCCCTTCCCCGGCAGGGTGCACGAAAACTGGGTGTGGAAAGACCCAGTGAATGTGTATGTATGGCATATCTGTGTGTGGGTAAGTACGTATGGGCATGTATGAGTATCTGTGCATAAATGTGTACACGGGTGTGTGGGTGTGTTTGTATGTATGGCTGGACCTGGGTCTGGGCCTTGTGCCTTGCCTCCTGGCCGCTCCTTGCTGGTTGCCTCCTCCCCCCTACCCCCCTGGGATGGGGGTGCCTCGGGGTTCCTGGGTGGGGCTGGATGTTCTGGCGTGGGTGCTGGCCTGCCCCCCTTGGGGGTGCGGTGCTGCGTTGGCTTCTTCGGCGTGGGGGGGGGCTCTGTGGAGGGTCGGGCGGTCCTTGGGTGCCGTGGGCCCGGGGGCCCTGCCGCCGGCCGGTGCAGGGGGCTGGCCGCTGGGGGGGGGGCTGGCTTCTCATCGCCTTGGGTTCCCTGGAGCCCTTGCTCCTCGACTGGGGGGGCTCCGTCTGAGACCACCCTCTCCCGTCTGCTGGGGTAGGTGTGCGGTTGTCTTTGGACTGAGTGGCCGAGGGTCTTCCTGGCTCTTGGTGGGCTGCTGGTGGCCTGGGTTTCCGGGGGCTTTCCATACCTGCCTCTGGCTTCTGATGGGTGGAGCTGCAGCGTTTTGCCCTCATTGGTAAGTACGTTCCATGACACAGACACAAACATGACACAGACACAAACGCCCACTCAATCACAACTCAACAAAATTGTTGGTGTGCGTAACATGCTTTGTTAGTTTTGTTTTTCACACACAAACTTATTTTTGCAAGTATTGATAGTATTTTTTTATATGTTAAAGTGATGAAGTATCTGATTAATAGACTTGTGCTCTTTCCCCTTTTTTTTTTTTTGCTCCCTTTCTCTCTCCTTTTTTCTTCTCTTTATTTTCCTTTTCTTCAGCCTGTCAGCTCTGGCTGTTACATAGTATGTGGAAAAATAACTCAGATAAATAAAATAAAGGGTTAAAACATCAACAAGAAGAGCCTATTGCGAACCTATAGAGCTCATCTTGAAATAGCAAATATGTTTGGCACAACAACGCATTCAGATCACAGTTCTGCTTGCAAGATCTACCAGACATGACAGGCTTTAAAAAAAAAAAAAGAAAGAAAGACCCACCCACCACCTCCTCCCTCTCAAAGAGGTTAGGGTGAAGTGTTAGGTGTATGTAGTGGGAGTGACTGCGTGAAAGCTACAGTGCTATTAAAGTTGGGGGGACAGATGTAACATGAGCACTGAGCAACTGAGCAACCCGTGAAGACTACCAAATGTTGGAGCTAGCACACCAGTATTATAGCCTACAGCACATGTACTGCAAATACTACAAATCCCAGAATGCTCTGCTGGTGTTTTGGCGCAAAAATCACAACAGGACCATTACGACAGGAAATCATGAACGCACCGTCTAATCGGTTGACAGTAGTCATAGCAACCTTATGCTAATATTGGAACGTGCTCCCCTCCAAAAAAATGGCAAAAAGAAAGGCAGAAAACAGGAGCTTTTTAGGCAGGTGGGGGGCAGAATATCTGTTTACATATGTAAAGGACAGGCCTGTTTGTCTTGTATGTGGAGCCAATGTGGCTATAACCAAGGAGTACAACATTAGATGACATTATGAAACGAAACACCAAGACAAGAACAAGGACATGGACATGACTCAAAGGCGCCAGAAAGTAGAAGAGATGAAAAGAAGTTTGGTTTCACAGCAGACTATGTTCAGAAAAGCCATATCGTAAAGTGAGGCGGCTGTAACGGCTAGTTTTATTGTGGAAGCAGAGATCGCAAAATCAGCCCGGCCCTTCAATGAGGGAGAGTTTGTGAAAAAGCGTAAGATGAAAGTTTGTGACCTTGTGTGCCCAAAAAAAAAAAACCAATCAAACGGTGTAAAACAATCATTTTCAAATGTGAGCCTGAGCAGAAACACAGTAGCCGATCAGACATGTGAACTTGCCACCAATCTATATGACCAGCTGATGGAGAAGGGAAAAGATTTGAAAGGGAAAAGATCGTTGCATTCTCCCTCGCTGTGGATAAGAGCAGTGACGCATCTGATTGCGCCTAGCTGTCAGTCTTCATCTGTGGAGTGGACTCAAAACTGTGTGTTACGGAGGAACTTTTAGGATTAAAATCGATGCATGGCACAACCACAGGGAACGAAATCTTTGAAGAGGTTGTTACGAATAACATAAACTTGTTGTTTTGTTGTAGTTGTTTTTTATTGCCCTCTGGCTATACACAGCCTAATGACAGCCGGTTAAACTGTAAATAAAATGAAATTACAATATTTAAGATCATAATACAAATAAACACAAATTTAGAACCTTTCACTATAAACCGTTTGAATAACTCACATTTAAGGTTGTGCTAGATTAATCACTTATAACTCTGAGATTCAAATTCAGCATTTAAACACTTTACAATCTCTAACATTACATTTTCCAGGTTGATAAACTGTCAAGACGCTTAGCTTTATACTCTAAACAAATGCAACAACACATCAGATTACACATTATGAGGATCTTACAGATCTAAACACAAAATTAAACCGAATTTGTGCATCTCACGGATATTCTGATTGAATACAGCGACATATCTCCTTTGAAAACCCATGCGGGAAAACGTATTTCACTTTTATGCAAAACAACGATAGTTTACATCTTCAAAACAACACAACGTCTGTTTACACAATTAAACAAATGTTTGACAATAATCAGATCAACTTACCACGTTGGGGCAATGTTATTTGGATAGTCAAGTGACAGGTTTAATCTTTGTCTGCTTTGTTTTTTCTGTTTGGCTCTCTGTAGCTGAAAAGGCTATCGTGTCTCTTTCTTCCTTGCACGTCAGACAGCACAAAAAATGTAAACAATGATTGGAGCCCTCTAGTGGAAGGGAGTGATACCAACAGACGTTTCCAAATGTGTAACTGAAATGAAGCTGCCATGGAACAAACTCGTGGGACTAACGACACATGGTGCGCCGGCGATGTGTGGTCAAAAGAGTGGACTGGTGGGCAGGGTACGGGAGAAGATGTGGGAGGAGAACTGTGCGGGTGAGCTAACTGTTTATCACTGCATCATACATCAAGAATCACTGTGTGGCAAAGCCAAAGATGGAACATGTTATGACCACAGTAACAGGAGTGGTTAACAAAGGTCTGAATCACTGCCAGATTAAATATTTTCTTGAGCAGTGTGGCTCGATAATACGCATATGTGCCATATCACACAGAAGTGAGATGGTTAAGCCATGTAAAAGTACTGAACAGATGTTTCGAGCTACGTGAGGAAATATTTCAGTTTCTGGAAAGCAAAGGGAAAGATGAGCTCCGGGACCAAAAGCTTCTGTGTGAACCGGCCTTTATGTGTGACATCACGAGCCATCTCGATGCGCTGAACCTGCATCTTCAGGGACAGGGGCGGATCATCACACATATGTACGCTGCAGTGAGGGCTTTCAAAACTAAATTGTGCCGGTGGAAGAATCAGATGCTACAAGGAAACCTGGGTCATTTTCCCTGCTGCCAAACGATGAACAGGCAGATCTCCACCGCTGTGTTCCCATGTGCAGTTTGCTGAAAAACTCTGTGTACTCAGAGCTGAGTTTACCCAGCGATTTGCTGACTTTGATGTGCAGAAAAGTCGGTTTGAACTGCTCAGTAATCCGCCAACTAACCAACTAACCTCCAAATGGAGCTGATTGAACTCCAGTGTAGTGACACGCTCAAGTCAAAGTATGATGCTGTGGGCACTGCACAGTTTCCACATTTCATCCCTGACACAATGCCCCAGCTCCCCACCCATGCTGATCAGATGCTCTCTATGTTCGGCAGCACTTATCTATGTGAGCAACTGTTCTCCTCGATGAAGATGACCAAAACATCTCACGGTAGACGTCTGACTTAAGAACACCTTTGCTCGATCCTGAGGATTTCTTCCGCTCAGAGCCTGAGCCAGACACTGAGGAACTAGCATCCAAGAAGAGATGCCAGGTATCTGGCTTGGACACATCAGAGTAGATAAGTGTGTAGCAAACTGAGCTATAATAAACATTTTCTTTTTCTTGCTACTCCATGACATGGGCTTGAATGGTTTCACGTTCACTGAAGGATATTATTAATAGTTAACTACCTTATTATTGTCATTTTATTTTTACATTTGTTATTAGCCTGTGGAAAAAGGTTACTGTTGAAATTTAATTCAGAAGGCACTAAATGAAAAGAGGTATATGATTTCTATTTATCAATTTGAATTTTGATTTTGCATGTGTGCAATATTAAGTTATATATTGTAGTATTAAGCTTTGCTTGTTCCATATTCAGTTTTTAAGCAAAACTAGTTAAGGTCCATATGAAAAGGTTTATTATTATATCCGGAGGAAGATTTCTTTCAATAAATATCAATGTTGGCCCGTGACTTTGTCCCAGTTTTGAATTTTGGCCCACTGTGTATTTGAGTTTGACACCCCTGTTCTAAACACTCATTTTCAAGAACCATCCATCGATCCATTCGTTTCCTTCTGGTTATGCTTTTCAGGGTCACATGGTGGCTGGAGCCTACCCCAGCTGTCATAGGGCGAGAGGCAGGGTATACCTTGTACAGGTCGCCAGCCCGTCGCAGGGCCAAAACAAAGAGACAACCATCGACAATGTTGTTTTGCAGTTGTCGTTTCTGAAAAGTGATGCGTTTACACAGAGACATTTCAGAAACCATCTCCATTTGGCAGTGTGGATGTAGGTGCCGCAACCATAGTGCACATGTGCGAGTGCCCCCATTTCCAAAAAGCATAGTTTTAATCTGTTTACACAAAGACGGAGGCCGGAGTGTTTCAGAAACGCTCCACTGTGGACTATCATTTTCACTCCATTCTCATGTAAATAAGAGGCCGAAACGCATCAAAACTGGGCCGTTTTCATTTTGAAACAGTGTAATGTAAACGGGGACTTAGAATCACCAATTAACCTAACCCCACTACCAGCATGTCTTTGCACTGTGGGAGGAAACTGGAGTACCTGGAGGAAACCCACGCAAACACGAGAACATGCAAACTCCACACAGAAAGACCCAGGCCAAGGTGGAATTGAACCCAGACCCAAAGAGGCAAAATGATTACATTACATAATAAACAAGAAGCACTCTGAGAGTGCAAACATCTGCCAAGGCAGCTCACTCTATGGGCAACATTTGCTTTTAAATGGAATAGTATTGTATTTTGTACATATTTATTTTGTTTTCCTTGTTCTTATTAAATGTACTTTAAGAGGTTTGTAGAGCAGTAAAAACACGTGCAAAGTGCAGGCGTTTGTATTTGCCATGTTGAAACCCATTTTAGTTTACTTGACATAATTTTGAGTATAATTTTTTATATATATATTGTATAAATTTTATGTGGATATGGTACATGTGTATATTGTTTAGTAAAATTTGCTTAAATGTTTAGTAATAAATATCAAGTGAAAAAGTTTTTTAGCACAAGTTTATTTTGTTCTCAATTAAAAAAGGAACACTACATATGGATTCATATTATGTATTTAAACAGTTATAACCTGTTAGCATAATACACAAAACAAAGTCATAATAAAATTAATCAACAATATTCAAAAGTATCCCATGCAAACATGTTCTTGTCAGTGTGAATTCCTGATGTCATTTAAGCTCTTAATAGCGTTATTATTACTGTGACCTTTAGATCAATCTATTGACCTTGAAGGAGGTCAGAGGTGAAATGTGACATATTTTAAATCTTTATATGGTACTTTCTATATGTTGACAATACACACCACAGAATAATAGTTTACAGGTTATAAGGCTTTTTGTCCATTTTAGACCACAAATCGTTAAGTTGACATGGAAGACCTTGGTGGATGTAAGAAAAATTTTAATGGATTGTTAACATGACCCACTCTACAACTCTACAAAGTTGTCAGAATTAATTCAAAGCTTACAGACAGAATGACACGCATACATGTAAATGCTGCCAAAAACATAACCTCCTTGGTGGAGGTATTAGGTTTAAAATATATATGATTAAATAATGCATATATCTGAGCAATTCATTTCTGCTTCAGATCAAAAGGCATACTAAACTACACATTGCAAACACTTGCATCACTACATTTATTGGTGAACACAATTTCTGACTAAGTCTACACTGAAACACTTCTCTCTTTGAAGAATAAAGTCCTTATCTGTTGTTCTGTAGGTAAAAGATTGGGATTCAGGGCATTTTATAAATGCTACCAAAAACAAAACAAAAAACAAAAGAAAACAAAAAGAAAGGAGAAGAAAGCAAAGCAAAGCAAAGCAAAACAAATCAAAACGAAACACTACTTGGCGTTATGCCAGATATGATTTTCTTTATTTCTTGCTTACTCTTAATGGACACTTCGGACTTTATTAATGAACAGAATTTTTTTTTTTTTTTTTTGCCAATTTCTTACACACTGACAGTATTTAGCAATAATTTATTATTATTTATAATTAATTATTAATTTATTATTATTATTATTATATTTTAAGCACTCTAACAAAAGCATTTCCCAAATATCAATGTATTCCTTAACTTACTTATCTTTATTTCTTTATTATTTATCCCTATGTTATTTCTCTTTGGTTTATATACAGTATATATTACAAGATGTTTTTGCCCACAAGTCAAAATATGTGCAGGATTCTTTGGTTCCTGTACTGATAATAAATTTTACATTTTTTAAACCAATGCAGTTGGCAAAAAGACTTTGAACTTCCAAAATGACTTAAATTCAGCCAAAATGTTACAGACCAGATCGAAAAGAAATGCAGTACAAAAATGTATTCATTCTATTTTCAATTCAATTCAACTTTATTTATATAGGGCCAAATCACAACAGTCTTCTCAAGATTAATTCCTGCACATACTCAGGCACACTCTGGAGAGATAACTGATTACTACTGAGTCTGTTTGCTGGCACCAGCAGAGCTAATGTCAGTGCCTGAAGGTTAGTCTAAAGATTCTGGTTAGTCAGTACTCAATGACTCATTGCAAGATCTCAGCATCTAGTATAAATCATCAATTAGTATCGACTCACCTCTGGCCTAAATGCAGGGGGGCATTAGCATTATCTAGTGTTCAAATGATAAAACCCCTGCTGCTCACACACCCATCAATATGGTATGACACACAAACACAGATATATTTTTGGTTGGGTGTAGGGTGGAAGTGATGGATGTGTGCTTCAGTGATGCAGCATATTCCTGTAGTGATCATGTTGGAACAAATGATCATTACTTATTTCCTGTTGTATTATCACACAACAAGCCATTCAATCTTTCATGTCTAAGCATGTCACAGTCATTTTTCTGGGGCAAAGAATCTAGTTTTTTCTTTGTAGATCTGTTTCAAATCCATCTCAAAAAGAGATGATCTGTTATTTAAAGTAATCAAAGTAATTTATGTTACTTAAGTTTATATCCCAGTAATTATGTATTTAAAGTATTCAAATCAAGTTGAATAATTTTTGGAAATTAATGTGAGGGATGGTCAAAAAGTTGTAGTAGCAGGTCCATAAAAATCAAAGTGATCCTCATGGGTATGTTGTCACTGTACACACTGCAAATTCACTACAGACTTACAGTAAACATTATGCAACAAGCAAACATCATCTTCTTATTCATCCCCTGTGATGAAAGCTAGGTGTCCAGTTATAGCTGACCAGTTTTCAGATGAATTCAGACTTCACTGTCTCCAAAAAAGCTAACACTGGGAAGATGCTTGTCATTTGTTTTGAAAACTCATTGAGTTGTTCACAGTAAAATCATCCCCCAAGCTGACCTTTATGAGTAAAGAAAAATGGCATAATATCATGAAATTCATGTCAGGGTGAGGACAGTGTAATTGCAATGTAAGATAATTCAATTTTAAATGTATTGCAATGATCTTTGGGGCTTTTGAGAGTTACCCTAACTTTATGTTAAGCTGTGTAATGATATTGTTAAGACATTTCACGTGATATGTTGTAAAAAACTCTTGACAGTAGTTTTCCACCCATTTTTTTAGCCATTTAGTTATTCTGACATCTGTGCTATTAAACTACAGAGCATGCCTACATGTAAAGACTGATGTAGATGTTACAGAGAGGTGGTGGTACTGGAACAGCACTACATGGATGGAATTTGATGGATGGATAACATAAAAAATATATAAAATTTTTGGAATTAAAAGAAATTGCTGCATGAATAGCACACTGATGAACCAAGAACAAGGAACTAATAGCATTTGGAATGCATGCATTATCTAAAATACAGAAAAAGTTTAAGCTCAGTATTTTTATGATATCTTAATGTGCCTTTTTCAAGTGTGATCTTGGGGGGGTTCTCCTCACTATCAATTTTCCTTCACATATAAGCATGATTTTTATTGAATATTTGAGCAATCCAAGAAAAACACAAAACCTTTATGAATACATGAAAACTGTCAGAAGGTTCCTAAGAGACCAACCAGTCAGTTCACTTAAAGCATGACTGAGCATGTGTTATTTTAACATTTACTCTTATCAAAGGTCTCTGTGAGAAGGTGAGTGTAAAGATGAAACTGCAGATTTAAGTTTTGTTTTGTATCTGCAGCAGTGATCTGTATTTATTTATTTATTTGCATATTGAAACAGACTTCCTGAAAGTACAGTGATTAAAATTAGGGTTGTGTGCAATTGATCAACTAGGCATTAAATGATGTTACCCATGTTAGTGGGTGCGAGAAATATTAGTCAGTTAAACATATTATTTTATTAAAGTACAATGAAAGTTCAAGGATTTTGCAACACCACTGGCCAATAACTGGGGATGCAGCCCTGACAGATGGCTGTGCCTCCTTCTCTCTCAGTCTGTGAAGTTGTAATTGAGCGGGAAGGCAAACAGATGACAGCCATGCTAGCTGGCACAGTTCTGCAGTGCTTTGATACCAAAATGAGTGACTGTATGTTGGCTTTGTCAGAATAAACTGGATATAACCAAGCAACTGAAGCTGTTTAACCATATTCTGCATTGGGGTGTGGATCCTAGCATGGAGGAAACCAAAGGTAGCGCTGCTAGCACAGCTAGCCAAACTCTGCAAATTAATCTGACATTGTCTTTATTTGCAAAACTACACATAGCACAGAGTGCTGCACTTTTCAGTGACATTTAAAACATAATTTAATTAACAAGGATTGTGTTTAACAGTTTTTTGTTGTCTTATTGTTTAGCTATTTATTTGAATTTCTGAGTCTTTCGGTTTATTAATTTTATTATCATTATTGCTTGAGTCTTTTTTTCATTATTATTCTTGTATATCATATAAGTTTCTGTTTCTGCTTAGTGTTTGTCCTATTGGAAAAATTCAAATGGTTTCTGAAAGTTGAAAAATTACTCTTCACACACAACATAGGGTTATTATGGTAATAACAAGCCGGCAGGCCTGTGGTAAATAAAGGGTTAGTATGAGTTTTACTTCCAGTTTGTGATTGTCTGATTCTGTTCACCTGTGCTTAGTTCCCCAGCTGTAGTGATGGGTCGATCGCAACGATCCGGGTCTAAGAGGCTCTTTGAAGTGAACCATGGCTCCTGACTGTGAGCCATTTTATTTATTTATTTTGTGGAAGCCGCACCTGATTGGTTAAGATGTATGGCAGCATCTGTGTGTGTACAGCGAGCAATAGGGTGCGGACACACCGCACAGTGAGTCCACACAGATCAAACACAGAGGGAGAGGCTCCTGCAAAGTTCACTCGGGCCTCTTTCCCACCAACAGGGTTCTGGAGCCTGTGCCGTAATTTGAACCGTTAGGCGGGTTTTCCACCGCCGAAGCACTCGGTGCTCGGCCGAAAAATGGGTTCAATTCCGGCCCCGCAAACTAGCTGGTGTGGAACCAGGAACGTGTGCCGAAAGTGGCACAGGGGCGTGACTCTGCCGTCTCAACATCAAGTTTTCTAACATATTACATGTGTATTACATGAGAAAAGCGAAGCGATTTTCACGGCTGTGAATTAGGTTGGGCTCTAAGGCTGAACTTGCTGCTTTGTATCAGTTCATATCACAGATAAAAGGACACAAAATGTGTACTTGTCGTCTTGCTCTAATCGCTGTCTGTGTTTACCTCTGTGTTTACCAAATTTACAACTCATACAATACAAAACTCTCCATAGAATACACTATACAGGACACAGGATGTTCCAAATGGGCCTCAGAGACACAAATGTATGCACCCACTGCTCAGGCAACCATACTGAAACTATATGCATGCTATGTGGTTTTGTACACCTGTTCAGAGGTTCTGGCAGAGGATGTGTGAAGACTTATCCACATGGTTTAATTGTAGTATCCCAGCATCACCAAAAACTGTGCGTTTTAGGTGATGTGGGTGAATTAAACATGGAAGCAAATATATTGTACGTAGTTCTTAGTGCCTTATGGATTGCTAAGAAAACTATCCTCATGAATTGGAAATCCAAAAATGATTTGTGTATTATGCACTATAGGAATTTACTATTAGAGCATATTAGTCTGCAAAGAATGTCTGCCACCTCTAAAAACCAGTTGGACAAATTTTGAATCTCACTCAGGTGAGGGGGCAGTAGTTTCGGTTGGTCCCGGACTCAGGACCACTGTGTGTGTGTGTGTGTGTGATGTTTGCTGTAGTTGTGTGTATGTGTGTGTGTGAGATATTTGTATGTGTGTGTGTGTGTGTGTGTATGTGTGTGATATTTGTTGTCTTTTATATGTGTGTGGGGGTGTTTGTTATTGTGTCGTGCTTGTCTGTGGTGTGGGCTGTGGGTGCCGGTCTTGGGCACGACGGTGCCCTGGGGGTGCGGCCACTTCAGGCCCTGGACCTGCCTTCCCTGCACTGTGGTTAGGTGTAGGAAACTGGGGTGTTTAGTGAGCCAGTAGTTTGCTGGGTTAGGGTTAGGGTTAGGGTTTTTTCTCCCCTTTGTTTTTTGTTTTTTGTTTCTTTTCTCTTTCTCACTCTTTTTTCCTACCCTTTCCTTTCTACTTGTCAGGTCTAGTGTAAATAAATAAAATAGTAGCCTATTGAAAACTTACAGAGCTATTCTTGGAAAAGCAAGTACCGTATTTTCCAGACTATAAGTCACACTTTTTTTCATAGTTTGGCCGGGGGTGCGACCTATACTCCGGAGCAACTTATATGTGAAATTATTAACACATTAACCAAAATACTCAGACACTTGACATCTGCGTGAACCGGAGCTTTAAGGCAGTCTTGCATAACCTGTGGGCGCAGTGGATGATGGATGGAGAGCACAACTTCACGACAACCGCGAGACTGCGCCAACTTTCCTGGAAATCATTGGATGGATCAACAAAGCATGGGCTTCAGCGACAACCGGAACCATCCTGTCGGGATTCAGAAAGGCCGGAATAATTGGAACTGACGACGAGTCTGACGAAAGCGACACAGAAGAGGAAGCGGCACTTCGTCTATGTACGGAGTTGTTTAGAAGTGACACTGAGGATGAAGAATTCAGTGGATTGATGGTTTGGTAAACTTGTTAGCATGTTCTTTATGCTATGGTTATCTGAATAGTAGCTGAATGTGTTACGTTAGCATAACGTAATAACTGTGTTCGGCCTGTTTTTAATCCATTATTATTTTAAATTGCCTTTCAAGATGAAATGTCTGTTCTTGGTCTCGGATTTTATCAAATAAATTTTCCCCCAAAAATGCGACTTATAGTCCAGTGCGACTTATATATGTTTTTTTCTTCTTTATTATGCATTTTTTGGCTGGTGCGACTTATGCTCCGGAGCGACTCATAGTCCGAAAAATATGGTATGTTTAGTACACCAGAGCATTCGGATCATATTCCGATTGCGAAAACTGCCAGACATGACAGGGTTAAAAAAAAAAAAAAAAAAAAGACAGGGCAGGCCATATCAGAAGGGAGAAACAGGATCATCCCCTCACAGGCCCCTGGTTTTTCTGAGTGCCAATCTTTTGGTTTTTTTATAATTTATATTTGGAGCACTCTAGTCAACCTTGAGTATATAAATAAACATTGGATATAATGTATGTTTTTACATTGGTAATTCATTTTATGCATTTTTTAAATAAAATCTGAGGAGCCACTTGAGAGCCAGCTCTTTTTAGTGAGTCGAGCCAAAAGAACCAGCTCTTAAAAAAAAGCTGGAATTCCCACCACTACCCAGCTGTGTCCGCTTTCCCTAGTTAGCCCTCAGAGTGCCTAAGAGTATTTGTGGTCCTGTGTTTCCTTTGCTCATTGTCAGAATGTCTTCCTCCTTGTGTGCTTTCGACTTTATTTGGATTTAGTTTGTATATTTGACTTTTTCTCACATTATGAATGAAATGTTATGGATATGTAATTAAGACCATGTCTGAGTCCTGCATTTGAGTCTGCTGAGCTCCCTGCTGAACCCTGACATGGACAGTTTTTTTTTTTGCTTCCACTGCAGTCACAATCTAAATACAGAACATCCTTGAACTCACTGAACTGTATATACACTTATGGAAGTGAGTACCTCATCATATCTGTATATGCCATTAAACAGGCCTTCTTGCATTTATGAAAATAACAGAGGATAGTGCATGCATCCCCTCACAGGCTTTTGAGAGCTTCTCTTTTGGCTTTAAACTATGATAGTCATTATGGTCCTGTGCACTAGGCACGCTGACTCATTGCCTAATTTATTATTTGACTCAGTGACACCAATCAAGTCCAAGCAGAACCTTGTACATGTGAAGGAAACCCAGATTATAAAGATCACCAATACCTCTTTTAAAAGGGAGCATGAGAACTCAAGAACAGTTGAGCAGTGCCTGCCCATCAATTCTCGCTTTACAATTTGGCAATCTCCATCTTGTCAACACAATTTTGAAAATAGCTTTTTATAGCTTTTCTATACTGTAAAACCTCTCAAAAGAAATTTGTATAAATTCCAGTGATTATATATGTTATTTTCCATCTAGATTTCCTGTCAAATTTTGACTATTATACATATATTGTTGTTGTTATCTTGTCCATGATAGGTGGAGGGAGGTTATGTTTTCAGTTGTGTTGGTGTCTCTGTCTGTTTATGAACGGATTTTGGTGAAGAGTTGTTGGGGTTGGTACAAGGAGCAATTGATCACATTTTGGTGGCGATCCAGATCACAATCTGGAGCCAGGATTTGTAAAAGGATTCTATACCATTGTGATATACAATAGGGACAATATAACTTGTGAGAATAAGTCAGAATCCTCTTAAAAGAATTAGGGTGCAACATGACCGTAAGTTGCGTCATATGGCAACCATTGCTCATGATCAGAGGAGCATTCTGGATCTAATGATCCAGAATGCTCAAAATTATAGTGTCAAAAAAATAATTCACTCCTGTAGAGTAAGAAATAAAACCAGTGACATACAAGTAACACCAAAATATAGCTGAATCTAATGGCGTATGACAACATCAGGTGGTATCTATTGCAGCGTAGTATCGGCACACAGAAAATTTGGAGTGGGTGAGGTATGTGCTCTACTGAGTGCATTTCTAGTTCACTGTAAAATAATTGTCAAGACACAGCGTGGAGTCCATTAACTTGCAGTAAGCTTCCCATTAAACTTGTATAATGGTAGATGGGCAGAATGATAAGAAATGTATTGTAATGGCTTCTCTTCATTGCCAAATATAAAATGACTTTATGTAATACATCAGTATGAAGGGGGAAATGCCAGACTTTAAGGTAGGTGGCCAGTGTATCTGCTAACAATGAGGGAAGTGACAATAAGACTCTGTCCAAACTTGAATGTGGTATATATGAAAATTCTGTAATTCACAATATATAAAATATGTGTGTGTGTGTGTGTGTGTGTGTGTGTGTGTGTGTGTGTGTGTGTGTGTGTGTGTGTGTGTGTGTGTGTGTGTGTGTGTGTGTGTGTGTGTGTGTAGATAGATAGATAGATAGATAGATAGATAGATAGATAGAAATAGTGACTCTGATATTAATTCACTGACAGGAACTCAGCCTTGTAATATCATGTTTGTTTAACAAATACCACTCTCGCTATTGAAGTTATCAGCCCACAGCTCAGTTAATAAATATGTTCCAAAATAAATGCTCACTGATGTCCCCCATTTATCATCGAGGTGAGCATAAATCAGCACTTGTGTGTACAAATAGTAATCTAGAGGGGTGAACTATATCCTAGTCACAACCTCCTGAAGGTCACTTGTTGGCAGTCATTTCTTTGTGGTTTTAGATTGAGGTCATCACGACACATTGTTTTCTCAAAGACATCCATCAAAGTCATCTCCTTTAGCATTGATTGTCCTGGCTCATTAGGAAGCCCTCTGAAGACCAGTAAAGACCATTGTTTCCCTTAGATCCCCATTCCCTTTACACAGACACTAACAACACCACTACACATGTACACACATTACATCTGACCTAAAACCAGTAATAGATATATATTTCTCTAATTACCAGTAAGGAAAAAATTGGTATTTTTCTTACTTTATTTACTTCTGTTTCTCACTCTAAGTCTAGCTGTGTTGATTAAATCTTACAGACTATTTTAAGCAGGAATGAGAGGTAAGAAATTTAAAGGTGCATTAACAGTTTCAGAGAGAACAGTAAATTTCTGTATTTTTGAAACAAGTTATATCCAAAGCCTCTGTCAAGCCAAATGTCATGCAAGGAAGGAAGTCTACACACACTGAATTTAGAAACAAGTGTCTGATTGTTTTCATCCAAACCAAGACCTCTTTTAAATCAATAGTGCCAGTGATGCTTGATTGCATTCTGTAAGAAATGCAATTGAATGGTGACTTCAATTCAACTCAAATCAATGCTATTTGTCGATCCAGGAAATTACATGTGTCGTGAAACCTGGGACCGTATCAAGACAGGAATACCCTGCCAGTGCCATTAGTTTAAGAGGAAATTGTCTGCATTTTTAGGTCTCCTGATTTGTTGAGTTCTCAAGTTCACTTTTAAGATATTAATATTCCAATAACATCCAAGTAAGATTCTGTCTGGAAAGATTTAAAAAGAAATTAAGTCAAGTTTGGTACACATTGAGAGAAGGAGAGAGAGAGAGAGAGAGGGAAAAAAAAGACAATTTTGTTTGATTCACATCAGTAGAGCTTGTAGATTAAAGCTGCACTGAATGTGACTCTAATGTGTGACTTTGAGAAAGGAGCTATGGGTCCTAAGTGTCATATTAGGTTTTGGCACAGCCAGGTTAGTATGACATAGCTCAAGGAGAAAGAAATGGGACTGGCAAAGATGAGCTAGACAGTGGACTCAAATGGATCAGGTAGCTGGCAGAAGGATGTGTCTCAGAACATTGTCAAGGGGTGGGTATTTTTAGGCCCAGCAACAGTTCACTGGGACTTTTGCAAGAAGGACTGTAGGGCAACTGCAAAAGATGAGAAAAAAAAAAAAACATGGAGCAGGCGAGAAAGACAGTGACAGGACAGTGCAAGCAATAATAAGTTGTCATTGAGGGAACCTTTGCTGTAAGATAACCAGAGACATGAGCACAGCAGGAGTCTGTCAGAGTTGTTAAATTTTGTAATGATGCTGAAAGTCTTTGGCCTGATAGTTTAGACGCAGCCATCATATTTCCCTTGACCACTATTATCACTGCAATGACTTGATTCTCATAGTGGGGATGGATCACAGGTATTTAAACACTGGACTGTATTCTCACCAGTTAATGAAGAATAATTACAATCTAATTATTGCAAAAACACACACATGTTTACATACTGACAGCTTCATAAATTCCCAAAGTATTGTTTCAACAGTACAACAGTGAACTATATATACCTGCATTCTAGCTGTCAACTTAAAATAATTATAATCTTATTTCTTCTCTATATTTCCAATATCTTATAAACAATAATCTCAGTGAACAATTAATTGATATCTCTGTTAACTATAGTTGTCACTACTCCACCCCTATGATAACTCTTTATGTTATACACTGTATACTCTGGCTTTCCTGGAAACAAACACATTCATGTTTGTTGTTTGCCATGAACTGGATTGCTTTTCTCAAGGAACTACACTTATACAGATGTTCTATACACACTTGGTGCAAGTTATCAGATAGAAAAATGGATCTACAGTCACAGCAGTTTCAAATTGCAGTGACTGTAGATCATCTGAGCTGTTAGGTTAAAGATGAAGCATCCATATTTAAGAATGTTTCTTTGCTCCAATTTATATAACCCTATATTACAAATTCAAAAGGGGCTTCACGATCTACTTCAAGTGACCTCCTCCTCAACTGGAATGAAGTTGAGGCTCTCATTAATGGGCAAAATGGAAACATGGTTATAAATCACAGCTTTACTGATTAGTAAAGCTACACAAGGCGTGAGGTGGTAATTCAAATTTATTATCCTGTCAATCTTTTTTCCCTTCAAAATATTCTCTGCCACTTTTAAATACATTTTCACTGCTATCCCAGTGACAGGCAGCTTTATATCTCCATAAAGCCAAACACCGGTTTGTCCCTTCTGACCTTACTTGGTGACTCTGGGCCACCAAGTTGTAGATGCCAAACAATTCTCAAACTCAGTTTAAACTGATTCTCATCTCATCACTTACTGAAATACAACTTTTCAATTTTTGTTGTTGTTTTTTTAATAACTGTCTTTTATTTGTAGATCTTGGTGTTATATTCAACAACATATACTGTTTAAATTAAAAATGAAAAAGGAACACTTTTTAAATCAGAGTAGCAGAGGGGGTTGTTTATCACTTTTAGCTGCTTTGGTGTTAATGAAATTAACAACAGGTGCACTAGAGCGGCAACAATGACACTCCTCAAAATGGGAATAGTTTTATGGGTGGAGGCCACTGACATTTTCTGACTGTTTTTTCACTAGTTTTGCATTTGGCTAGGGTCAGTGTCACGACTAGTAGTATGAGGTGATACCTGAACCCTGCAGAGGTTGCACAGGTAGTCCAACTTCTCTATGATGGCACATCAATATGTGCCATTGCCAGAAGCTTTGCTGTGTCTCCCAGAACAGTCTCAAGAGCATGGAAGAGATTCCAGGAGACAGGCGGTTACTCTGGGAGAGCTGGACAGGGCCATATAAAATCGTTAACCAATCAACAGGAGCCGTATCTGCTCCTTTGTGCTAAGAGGAACAGGATGAGCAATATCAGAGCCCTAAAAAATGACCTCCAGCAGACCACTGGTGTGAATGTCTCTGACCAAACAATCAGAAACAGACTTCATGAGGGTGACCTGTGCTCACTACCCGGTACCTTGGAATTTGATTGGCATTTACCATAGAATACCAGAATTGGCAAGTCCACCACTGATGCCCTGTCGTTTTAACAGATAAGAGCAAGTTCACCCTGGGCACGTGACAGATGTAAAAGGATCTGGAGAAGCCGAGGAGAATGTCATGTTGCCTGTAACATCATTCAGCAAGACCAGTTTGGTGGTGGGTCAGTGATGGTCTAGGAATGCATATCCATGGAGGGATGTACAGACCTCTATAGGCTGGGTAACTGCACGCTGACTGCCATTATGTATCAGGGTGAAATCCTTGCACCCACTGTCAGAACCTACACTGGCGCAGTGGATCCTGGGTTCCTCCTGATGCACAACAATATCTGGCTTCATATGGCAATAGTGTGCAGTAGGGCTGCAACTAAAGATTATTTTGGTAGTCGAATAATCTGTCATTTTTGTTATCGATTAGTCAACAATTATTTCAATCTTAACTCACCTGTTCAAGCCTGCCCACCTGTTAACATCACCTTGTTCTCTTCTCACAATTAAAATAATGACCCATAAAAATACGAGTTTGAAACTAATCAAATGTATTTTTAACATTAATTTGACCCTCACAATAAATATCAAATAAAAAATGCACATTAAAGTAAATGCAATTTTTTATTTTTAAATGAAAATATAATGTGCAAATAAATAAAAATGGCCTCTGTCCAAAAGTTCAAATAAAGCTTCAAATTAAATCAAAAATATTTTTCCGTTTACAAAGTTTACAGACGATTCAGTTCATACAGAGGTTTACTATTCAGAATGAACGCTGATATAAAAAAAAGCTAACATAACTGAAAATGACGGTGCTTAGCAAATATTATCCATGAGAGCTTGTCTCCGACAGGTAAACTAACAGAAACATTACTGTACAAACATTAACAGGTATCAGCGACGCACTAACGTACCCATCCAGAGCTGACGTCACAGCTCCAGGGTGCCGGCGTTTTAAACGCTCAGCACTGCAGTGATGCTGCCGTGGAAGGAAAGTTCTGCTTTGCACAGTCTGCATTCAGCTTTATTTTTGTTTTCTGTCAAATTCTCCCACACCTTTGACAGTCTGTCTCCATTTTCTTTAATTTTCTCCACCCTCCTCTCTGTTCGACCAACGTTACACTGTTGTTACTTTCTTCTTCGTTGGTATTGTTGTTGCTGGCAGACAATGGAGGCAATACTGCCCCCATATCTTCCTGTAGTGTAGTGCAATTACAAAATCACACGATAAGCGGAACAAAATAGATGGATGGGTTTAAAAGTACGACGCTTCTATGATGAAATTCCACGTTGACCAAATTTTTTAGTCGATGTCATCGATTACGTTGATGAATCGTTGCAGCCCTAGTGTGCAGGCAATTCCTGGAGGATGAAGGAATTGATGCCCTAAATCCAATAGAACACCTCTTTGAGATATTATGTTTTGGACACCTCCATGTTGCACTGAAGACTATCCAGGAGCTCAGTGATTTCCTGGTCTAGATCTGGGAGGAGACCCCCCAGGACACCATCTGTCATCTCATTAGGAACATGCGTCAACATTGTCAGACAAACAAACTATAGAGTACAGTTCTGAGGTGCTTCACTGGGATTTTATCAAAATGGACTAGCCTGCTGCATCATTTTTTCACTTTGATTTTCGGGGTGTCTTTAAATTCAGCCCCTCTCTAGGTTGATAATTTTAATTTCTATCAAATGACGTGGCATCCTTTTGTTCCTACCACATTATCCAGTCCATATCAGTACACATATCCAGCCTGCTTTTCCCCCCATTGAGATCTGATGTGTTTTCAAAGTGTTCTTTTAATTTTTTTAGCAGTGCATTTTCTTTTAGCCCCCACATCGAGAATGCCTTCATGTGCCTATTTTTGCCTAAACGATGTTTTCATATAACCCTTCTTTTCTCTCTCAGCACAGCACTCATGCTCCTATTTACACTCAAATCACTTCTCTCACTGGTTGCTGGAATCATTCTCAGTGGTTTTCCCAATAAACTTCCCCATTTGCTCAAAAATATTTAACAATCTGCCACTAAGATCATCACCTACAACAAGTCCTCTCACATCACGCCACTTCTCATTCAGCTCTACAGGCTTCCTGTTAAACAATGCATTCATTGCAAAAATTCTACCGACTAGCTTTAAAGCTCTCTGTAATCTGTCATGGTTGTGGGCCGATGGCCCAGTGGGTTGAGTTCCTTTTTGTGTAGTTTTATTTTGTTGTATTTGTCGGGTTGTATTTCTTAGTGTTTCTTATTGTCTAGTTACTCGGTTTGTTGTTTGGGTCTTCTGTCTATTTAGTTATTTGTATGTTATTCAGGTTTCTCTTTGTTTATCTTCTTGTCTGTGTTGTTCCCGTGTCTTGGTCCCTGTGTGTTTAGTTTCCCTTCCCGTTGTTTCCTTGTGTGATGTTTGATTCCCTCTGTCAGGTTTTCTGTGTTAGGCCTGCGTGTGTGTTATGATTGGTCACTTCCTGTTTTATTTTGATAGTCTTGTGTTCCTTCCCCTTGTCTCGTCTGTGTAATTGTGATCAGCTGTCATTCCACCTGTTGTCACTCCCCTCATTAGCCCTTGTGTACTTATTGTCTGTTTTTGTCTTTGTCGGGTCCAAAGTCATTGTTAACGTCTAGTTCAGGGATCCTCGAATCCAGACCTCGTGGTCCGGTGTCCTGCAGGTTTTAGATGTGTCTCTGCTTCAACACACCTGAGTCAAATATAGAAGTCATTAGCAGGACTCTGGAGAACTTAATTGCATACTGAGGAGGTAATTCAGCCATTTGATTCAGTTGTGTTTGATCAGGGACATATCTAAAAGCTGCAGGACACCGGACCTTGAGGCCTGGATTTGAGGATCCCTGGTCTAGGTTGACGTCCCAGCTGTGTGTTTCAAGTTTTCGAGTATTTAGCTTTTGTGTAGCTGGCCCCAGACCAGCCTTGTCTAAGCTGACAATAAAAGTGAAATACAAATACAGCTCTCACCTTGCGTCCTGCATTGAGGTCCTGCCTGCCTTCCACCACACAGCTGAACTGTGAGATAGTCTGGCTCTCCAGTACCTTAGATTGTACATTGGTACATCCCTTCTCATGCTTTACAATCCTTCTGAACTGCTATGGTGTCTGTCATTTCATTTTTTTCCCAGCAACATGGGTGTCAGAGCTTTCAATTCCTCTTCATCATAACTTTGAAACCTGTTACCTCTACACATATGACTACTATAACTATTACTATTTCTGGTATTCTGTTTCACCTTATCCATTCAGCAAAATGTCCTAATATCAAGAAAACCTTGGAATGAGCGATTATAACACAAAATGCTTAATATAATCTAAAAATTAATGCAATGTATAATACAGTTTAATCAAAGGTGAATACTACCAAAGCAATAGGAAAGATTGGAATTCAATGGAGTTTTTGCTTTACGCAGTATTTTCCCTTGCACTCCAAGAACAACAGATGTGTGTGTGTGTATATAAATATATATTCCCTTGACATTGTGTATACAATACTGAAAAGCAGGCCAAGATTTTAGTATAAATCAAAAAGCCCAAAAGTGATGAATAACTGCTAAAGTTAAAAAAATAAAGAAATAAATCAACAGACATTTCAGTTCAAATGCTTGACTGAGCTGCAAATATAAAGCTTACTCCCTTATGTCAGCTGGAAAGTAACAGCTAATTAGAACCACTCAAATAACCAGTCAGCCACAGTCTCTCAGGTGTGTCATTGTAAACTATATATTAAAGGTTCTTTCTAATTACACCACCTCATCTTAGGTTTTCATTAAATTTTGACTGCTCTGGCAAGTCTTTATATGTCTGCCTGTTTTTCTGTCTGCTGTTTTAAATGCTATTGCAAAAATGTCCAAGATACAATCACAAAATTTCACAGGTGAATAAGAGTTGAAAAATCCAAGTGGGGTTTAAAGATAGGTGTGCTCTCCAGTGAGGACAAGAAAATGGCTTTCACACAGATATGTGTTACAGATATGCAGTTGACATCAATGACAGCCAAACTCAAAGATAAGTGTGGCCCCAGAAGTCATTAGAATTGATGCTTGTATGATCCCATTGGAAGACAGTCTCCAGTGTTTTCAGATGCAGGAAACAATTTTGATTCCTGTGACAATTGTTCAGTCTCATAAAAGTCCTTGTTTCTAAGGTAATAGGAAGCTCTTTCTTGTACCAGCCAACCAACCACACCAACTACTGCAGTTATGCTGGCACATCTCATTTTCCCTGGCACACACACGAGCACCATGAGCAATCAGTGGAATTCTTTTTTTTTTAATCATTATTAGATATTGCCATGTAATTGTATTTATTTATTTTTTGAAAATGTGATTAAGCAAAGAAAATTTAATTGTTTTAGTAGGATAAACACTGGCATTTTTTTCACATCTCATAGCACCGTATCACCCCAATAGAGCACTTTGCTCTCAGACTGCTGGCTTACTTGTGATTCCTAGGGTATTTAAATATAGAATGGGAGACAGAGCCTTCAGCTTTCAGGTCCCTCTTCTGTGGTACCAGCTCCCAGCTTGGATTCCAGAGACAGACACCCTCTCTACTTTTAAGATTAGGCTTAAAAGTTTTCTTTTGATAAAGCTTATAGTTAGGGCTGGATCAGGAAATCCTGAACCCTCCCTTAGTTATGCTGCAATGGGCATAGGCTGCTGGACGGTTCCCATGATGCACTGAGTGTTTCTTCTTCACTCAAATCTTTTCACTCTCTCTGTGTTTATACACCACTCTGCACTTAATCATTAGTTATTATTAATCTCTGGCTCTCTTCCACAGCATGTCTTTTGTCCTATCTCCCTCACTTCCCACACCCCCAACTGCTCATGGCATATGAGTGCCGCTCCCTGAGCCTGATTCTGCCGGAGGTTTCTTCCTGTTAAAAGGGGGTTTTCTTTTCCGCTGTTGCCAAGTGCTTGCTCATAAGACGTTGTTTGATACTTGGGGTTTTCTCTGTGTTATTGTAGGGTCTTTACCTTACAATATAAAGCACCTTGAGGTGACTGTTGTGATTTGGTGCTATATAAATAAAATTCAATTGAATTTCTATCCATTCATAAGCCATTTATCTTGAGAAATCAACCTTCCTCTCAGTCTTGATGGCCAGGGGCACACAGCACAGCAGCTCTGTCCCTCATGAGGTTGGCCCATGAAATAAATAAATAAATTCACACCAGCAAATATGACCAGCTAAGCAGGTTCTCATTACCTTAGACAATACTGCTGAGGGAGTTCCTGCAGTTCTGCCATCCAAATATGGCAGTTACTTTTAAGTGTTGACAAGCTGTGTCTGCTTCTCCCATTAAATTGACCCTCATGCCATTTTTGAAGTAGTCTAGCAAACTGAGATTATGTGAGATAAGTTGATTATTTGTCAAATCTATTTCAGCTTCTTCCACTTAACTTTCATTATTATTTTTACTTGTACTACAGGTTAACAGATAGATTTCAAATAGCACCAGCTTGACTAAAAATCAGTGCTTTAATGTGCCAAGACATTTTTCAGACACAACTATAAGGAAATTGAAGACGCATTTAGATGAGAATATATAACCTTCTTACCTAAAATAAAATAAAATAAAAATAAATAAAAAATAAACATCTACACTTTTTGTTTTGTTTTTGTTTACACATACTGTATGTACCCCCTATGCTACCCAAGGCTACCTTGGGCTATGAGCGAGAGATACATGTTTGAAACCAAACTGACTTGGACGTCACCTGGATTAATACGGTGTTGAGGAACCAAGGAATTCTGATGATAAGTGGCTCTGCTGGTACAAGAATTCAGCATAAATGGACACAAGATGAAATTCGGGAACTGTTGGAATGCTATTACATATCTAATCCCAGTCAAAGGGGTCACATGAAGAGGACCTATGGACTCCCAACATTCAGACTGACATCGAAACAACTAGTAGCTCAATGTTCCAACATTGAGGTACAATAAAAATGCTACGACAAGGGGGAGCCAGGACGACAAGTTAGGGGGGAGATATCCCCACACCCCGAAATTGGGTACCAAGCCCCAATAACAACTGGTACATTGATTGCCAGAACAGCTGACCTGAAAGATAAGATCATGGCTAAGCTGGACACCTGGACCCCCAAGGTCACTTACCAAGACTATGTGAAATACCCTCTGAGAGTCTACTAGAAGATGTGATTGTGCCACTACTAGTATCCCTACTTCGACCATCGATGAAGCAATCACTTGATCTATACTGCGGCAACAGTGATCCTTGAGATGCTTGGCTATGAGATGAACAGCAACCACAAGGAGCAGTACCCTTGTTGGAAAAGACAATTTGAAGCTAAGATCAAGGCAGCATGGAAAAAAGCTAGCCAGCTATCAGAGCTGCAGAAAGGTGTGATGAAGAAAGGGGTGCCTAAGAAATACAACAAGCTGTCCATACCTGAGGTCTTAGAACCTGCCAAGCCAAGACTCACAGGCTAACTGCTTGAAGAGGTACCAGAGAGATACAAGCCAGGAGAATAAACCAGATGTTCTCCAACCATACAAGGTGTACTCTCAATGACAGGGGAACAATATGAGAACAGCACCCCCACCAAGGCTAGAGATGGAGAAATACTGGAAGAGCATATGGGAGGAGGTTTCACATAATACCAATGCTCAGTTGCTAGTGGATATATGGACAGACCACAGCAACCTTCCTGAACAGGCTCCAGTGACCATCACGTTGGCAGACATCCAAGAAAGACTTTCAAATATGAAGAGCTGGACAGCACCATACCCTGACATGATACACACATACTGGCTAAAGAAGCTAACTGCACTCCATGAGCACCTGAATGAACCAGCTGCTAGAGGATAAGACACACCTGGAATGGCTGACTGAAGGTCAGCCATATCCTGGGGATTTCCAAGGATCCCCAGAAGGGACTGGTCCCAGCCAACTATTGGTCAATAACCTGCCTCAGCACAATATGGAAACTCCTGTCAGGCATCATAGCAGCTAAGATGAACAGGCACATGGCACAATACATGAGCGGGGCCCAGAAAGGAATTGGCAGAGGTACCAGGGGTACCTCTGCCAATTCTGGTAGCTAGAGTGGTCACTTGAGACTGTAAGACCAGACTGACCAAACTGTGCATGGCCTGGATTGATTACAAGAAAGCCCATGACTCAAGATTTGGTGATGTTTCAGTGTTACAACCTGGCTCAAAAGCTGCAACAGAGGGGAATAACATTTAGCTA
Source organism: Archocentrus centrarchus (assembly GCF_007364275.1). Classification (NCBI taxonomy): domain Eukaryota; kingdom Metazoa; phylum Chordata; class Actinopteri; order Cichliformes; family Cichlidae; genus Archocentrus; species Archocentrus centrarchus. The sequence goes on along the minus strand of NC_044348.1, from coordinate 10,250,160 downwards.
CAAATATTTGTGGTCTGTAACATCCAGAGTGATCTTTTGGCACAAAGGGAGACTGCGAACACAACAGCTGGAAAGGCTCTGAGTAAACCCTGATTACTTTGTTTCGTATGTTGACTTCTTCTTTTCCTGTTCTAGGAGGCCTTTACTACAAAGCAGGATTTGAGCTTATCCAGGTAACTTCAGGTTTAACTCTGGGCTTTCAGTAATTTATGCTGCAGACCTCACCTGCTCTGGGGCAGGTTATGTAAATCAGTTGTAAAATTGGCCACTCTGCTACCAGTAGAGCTGTACATGTTTGTGATTGGTCAGATCCTGAAAAGTTATAGGATACATATGGAAAAACACCCTGGGTATGTTGAGCAACATTTCACAGTACAGCCCCAGCAGTGAGGTATTTATCTATGTTTTCTTTTCTTTTTGTTCTTTTTTCCCCCTCAACTATTATTTGAAGACTGCATTGAGTCTGACACTCCTCAAGTAATAGTATACAGTACAGAGTATAAGGCTATAGAACTATAATGATGTCACAGTGCACAATGACCAATGTGATGACAAAGTGGTAGTATACTGAGTAATATGTAAAAGTATTTAAAACTTATGGAAACCTGTGCTGTATGGTTACATGTAAGTAGTAACAGGTTTCTACCTTCAAAGTGACTGTATAAACACTTAAAATTTTAGTGACTAGCTGCTACAGATCATGTCAAAAGCATAAGCTGAGTGACTCCAACAGAGACATGGAGGTTGTTTGCTACTTCATTAGCAATTGTAACTTTACAGGGCAATGATGAAGAGTGAACTTTGTCTCAAAGCACTGACATGAGATCTGCAAAAATTACTCTTTCATTTGTCTTTGGTTGTAGGCCATTTAAAATTGTGTTTGCAATACTTCACGCTCACATACATTCCCTTCTGTGTTGCTTAAATATAAAAGACTTATTTCATATCGCTTTACAATCACAATTGTAATCACTGAAAATAAAGACTGAAAATAGAATATAAGAAATTAACAAATAAAAACAGAGAATGTTCACATCCACAGTACACTGGAAAAAAATTTAGAGTCTAAAAACTTGGAGTGAGTTGTTAAACCTCAGTTGTCTCTAAGTTGTCTCAGAATTGTCTGTTCTTTTTAGTAAATGTTTTTGCATTTTACTTTCTATGGCAACTAAATGTATGAAGACTTCTGCAATTTCCTCTTTAGAACTTAAAATATGGGAAACTTTGAGGACAGGCTTCAGTTTCTGTTAATGTGTTGTGCCTCATCCTCATTATCCCTGTCAGACAATACTCAAGAGCCTCATTTTGACCATTGTTGATGTGAAAGTGTCCCAAAACACACTGTCTGTATGCACAGATTCACATTGTGAAAATGCTTGCATCTCTTCCTTGATGCGAATGCCACTTGAGGATTATATATATTCTGAATACAGTGATTCCCAAATGTCAAAGTCAGTGCTTATTTTCATGTTTCAGTTGAGAAGCCAGCAGTCTTGGGAACACATAGTCATTAACATGCTGCTCAGCTATAATGCAATGTTTCCATTCATTGAGTCTTTGCCTGCTTTGACTGGTCTCTGCTGCCTTCTTTTTGCTACTACTGTACTTTACTTAATGTGTCTTCCTGCTCTGTCACAAGAACATAGTATGTTTTGTTATAGATTTTTTATCAATTGTTATTATTATTATTATTAGACATTATGGGTAGCTTTACTGCCAAAATCAATAGGCAAAAATACTTTGGAATTTTCTACATATCTAAACACACTCTGTCTCCATCATGGTTCTCAGATTTTCTTCCCCGTATGGTTGCATTTGTTGATATACTGATATAGCCTGCCTTTCTGTAGTCATCATTTTAATATTGATTAAGTGAAATAATATAAAGAAAACTGCCAACATGAGTTGGATGAAGCCTCATGTCAACAGAATGCAGGGCAGTTACATTTTTTTGTAATCTTCTAAAGCTAAACTTGAATGTTCTTACTTTGTCACACACCAAAAGCCCACTAATTTCATCCACAATTATCAGAAATCCACTCCCAGCTGCTCCTCAGGAGTACATCTCCCTAATTAATGACTTAATTAAAAACACTTGTGGGATTATGAAAGGGGTCATTTTTGTCCCTATTTAATCAAATACATTCTGTTTGGGTGCCTCAGAGAGCAGCAGAAGGAATATAATACTTAAAGGAACACATTCAGCAAGTAGTACATGTAATGTAATCACATTTGCTGGTTTTGCAGTTTTTAAGGACCTTATGTTTTTATTATTTTTTAGCTACTGACACAAAGGGAATTTCTGAGAATACACATTTAATTAGTATACAGCTGCAGTATTCAGTGTGTGTCAAAAAGCCTATCACCACATTTTAGACTGTGAGAATCACTGACGGTCCTCAAAGTCAGATTAAGTGTCTTGTTGTTGAAGAGAATCCAAGACAGTCCATGTCTCATGAGACACCTGAAAGAGAAAATAACTTTTTTCCATCTGAAGCAAGACAAGTCACTTTGTTTTTATCAGTTCAATGTCGTTGCCCCAGTCTCTCATTGGCTAATCAATGAAACCCAAGAGGGCTCATCAGGCACCAAGGAATGTCAGCCAAAAGCCTTTGATCTGCTGACCTTCATCCACTCTGCTCCAACAAATATACCATAGAGAGTGATCCATGTTTGCATGCTTTTAATGGGCCTCAGAGGGCCTTGTTGACAGTCCTTTAGTTTACAGAGGGTCAGTTCTGTGACTGTACAGTGTACCCTTTGAAAACCTTTGGAACATCTCCCCAAAGACTCATGCATCATAGTACATGTGACAGTAAACTAAGAGGCTTATTAGTAATACATGATTAAGTGATTACTTGTTAATCAGTACAGTAAAATACTGATTATGCTGGAAATGGAGCATGGGTTAAATATGGAAACATCTAACTCTAATTCCTTCAAGTGAGGCATCAAGCTGCTAAGACACTCCACTAACTGCAGAGACACACAACTGTTCTTTTTTTCTTTTTTTTTTAACAGCTAGACAAAATTAAGAGATTAATTGTGACATCATGAGCACAAAACATGTTTATTTTTTACTATATGCCATTTGTGTGTGTGTGTGTGTGTGTGTGTGTGTGTGTGTGTGTGTGTGTGTGTGTGTGTGTGTGTGTGTGTGTGTGTGTGTGTGTGTGTGTGTGTGTGTGTGTTCAGATGTTGTAGTGGCATTCTGGCTGGAACTGAGAAACTGATTTGGTTCTCTGAGGCAACCATTTGTCTTAATCTGGAGTGACCTAAATCCTCGACATCTCCTGCTGTATAGTCTTTCCCTTTAAAACAGAATTTCACACTCCATCCTCCCATGTACCGTCCTTCTCTTAACCACAATTGATGACTGTAACCTTTTAATGGTCCACCATATTCATTCACGGCAAAAGCACCCACAGTGTTGTCCGTGGACAAGAACAAAAAAAGAGGCATCGCCACTGCATGAAAATGAAGAGGAGACAAGGTTTATTTGACCATGCTACAAAGGGGTAATCTATAATCAGACTGTGAGTCTGACATCATGACACTGTAGGCAGATCTGCTGCATGAATCAGAAAAATGAGGACAGTAGTCACATCTCATGCACTGATTTGTGAATTGTAAAAATAATGACAAGAAAAAAATTATGTCAAATGAAAATCCCTGTCAATAACTATTGGGCTGCAGATTTAAAATTGCACTTCTCAAATTTTGTACTTTTATATGTATTATTTTACTTTGTCTTGCATGTCCTCACAGAGTTTAAAATGAACATATTCTGTGTCATAATGAGATAATGTTACCCATCTCATATTTAACATTGTTGTTAGGTATTGTTTGTTTTGTTAGTATTATTTAGAATTATTAATGAATTCACAGTTTGCAGTATTGCAAAGTAAGCCCAGGATTAAATCGCAGGTTAATTTGATATTCTTTTTAAAGGCAGGGAGTTAAAATAATACTTTCTCAGCACAACTTTTCAGAAAGCTTATATTTATTAAAACAATGCTAACATTGTTTTAATGCTAACATTACTCAGATAATAATATTCCATCCATTGCTATGAATTTCATTAAAAAAATTTTAACAATTTAAATTTTAACAATAGAAATTGAGAAAAAAATAATGAGGCCTGATATAATAAAATTATATTTTATGAGGATATCTCTTAATTCTAAAAACTTAATTAAAACATCTAAACACTGGAAACTGTATTAACATTCTTGTGTATTGTTTATCGCTACAATTAATGAGAATTCATACAGTATTTTGTTATGTTTACTGTTAAGGTCAGTGAAACTTTTGAAGAAAATTCCCATCATGTAGTAACAGTTCTGTTTCAGATGGTCAAGTAAGACTCCACTGCTGTCAAAACGAAATAACATTGTAACCTTTTATAGGGATTAAGTTAAACTAAACGCCTCTGGCTTTATCTTGCTAGTTTTTTTTTTTTTTTTTAAACAGAAATGGAAGTCCAGACAACTTTGTGTAAAAAAATGATCCTAAAAATTAGGCTTTGTTATTGTGTGTATGTATACTGTATATGTGTGTCTATGTGTGCATATATTGTATTGGTGGTGTGGATGTGGGTGGTTGGGTTGGGAGTGATGGTGGCACTACATTTAGAGTACATTAAAAATATACTGAGTGGCCAGCAGGGCCTTTTTCACTATTTTGAAGTTTGCCCGTAATGAACACCATGTTTGAACATATTGATATTCATAAGTGCACTTTGTACAGGACATCCTTGGCTGTAGGTTGACTATCGATCATGTAATTGCATCATCAGTTCTGTGCCCATTTGCTTTGTATACTTGGGAGGAGGGAAGATGAGCTGAGCTGTCAGCTCAACTGCACACACTGTATAGCTGAGTGATGCAAGGAGCACTTTAAGGATCTTCCAAATCCCAATGACACACCTTCCATGTGTCCCACTGACACAAGAAGAAGCAGAGTATGGGGATGAGGGCGATGACCTGTCAGTCACTGGGTCTGATGTCCCCCTCTTCTCTGGAGGTGAATAAGATTTGCCCTGAGTTTCTCAAGGTTCTGAATGTTCTGGGGCTTCCTCGGTTGAGATGCCTCTGTAACATTGCATTGGAAATTCCTTTTGGATTGTCAAAATGGAGGATGTGTTCCAACTTCGGGGGATAACACTCCTTAGCCTCCTGGGAAGGTCTATACCCGGGTACTGGAGAGGAGAATCTGCGTAGTGGTCAAACTTTGGATTTGAGAGCAACATTGTCAATTTTCTCCCAGCCAGTCCACACCTATCAGTCCACACCTATCCTAACCTCAACTGTGGTCACAAATTGTTGGTAATGACGGGAAGAATAACATAATGATACAAACCTCCAAATGGTGTCTGTGATCACCCTTCGAGATTCGGTAAGGAGCTTAGTCTTTTGAGATTGGGTAACGGGGCAGAGTAGCTGCTCCTCCACATCACAAGGAGCTAGCTGAGGTGGTTTGGACATCTGACTAAGGATGCCTCTTGGAGGAAAACATTATGTTGCTTTGTTATCTCAGGAATGACTTGGTATTCCCCAGGTAGGGTTGGAGGATTCAGCTGGGAACAGGGAGATGTGTGGATGGCTAGAATGCAATGCAACAAAAGTCAATACAACAATGCACTCACAGTATTCATCCCAAATCCGATGAGTCATTAAGAAAGCGTTTCTTGTAGTGTTACCCATGGACAGTTGAACACCTCATACACTACTTATTTCATGATTCTGTAGAAATGGTAGAATTATTTTACAGTGCTGTAGTGTGGAAATTATATAGCAACATTTTCAAGTCTAAGACTAGGCTAGGCCATTAGGTTGCAGATAAATTGATTTCCGAAGTTATAGTCCAGTTCCATCTGATGGAGAAGGTGTTGGATACAGCAGGAGATGTTGGACACTGAGCTTATTTTTTTATTTTTTTTTTTTGGATACATTTAATTTAAAATGGATTAGCATTACAGTACTGACCAGAGGCACACAACATCATCAGATACAGGACACTTTGATTCCCAGAAATCCATTTACCAAATCAGAATATTTTGGGGAAAATCTACATAATCTTGGCCTCTTGCACATGTGGCACTTTCATGTGCATTAATCTGTACCAGTCCATGGGCAGCAGCTGTGGCTTCTCCAGGGCTTGAGAATTATGATATTTATGTGCTATCTTGCATTTCAAATAGAAAAAAGTTCTTATGCATATGAGTCAGATTTTGGTGTTTCCTAAATATAGGTGTTTGACTCGCTGTCATAATCAAAACAAATAGGCAATTTGAAAATTTGTCACACATGTTTGAAGCAATGTTTGGAGACTCAGAGGAAGCATTTTTCTGAGTTTGACTAACTGTTCATTTCTTTATTTATTAGTATCTATTAGATCTATTAGTAGACATTTTTAGAACCTGTACAGAACTTGTCATATAATTTTTTTTTTAAACTGTAAAGAACAACAGTCAGGATGTTTCAGGTCAGAATAGACTCATGAATTCTCCCCCAAAAATCTGACCAAACTGTTTCAGCAAAGCTGAAAATTACAATATATTTCCTCACTGTCAGCCCATACGTCTCCCTGATAACAATCATTCAAACCTATAAGTAATGTACACTTACAGTCACTTACAGTCTAATTATGGAGTTTCTTTTACAAAATTTCTCAGTGTTTTGTTTTGTTTTGTTTTTTTTTCCCACCTGGGGCCTCTGAAAAAAACAGATGGATTTCATTTCCATTGTTCATATGCCACATAGACACTTACAGAAATAACATGGAGAAAAGTCAGCTATAAATTCACTTGGCAACGTTGTTTTGGGTTTTTGCCATCATCCGTAGACTGCATCGTTTTAAGCACGTTCAATATAACCACCGTCTAATTCATTTAAAAGATACGTAATTTGGAAGCACTGTGAGCACAAGTGAGACACAACTTGGATCAACTTAGAGTGATTTCAGCATCAGCACATGAGAAAATGGGATGTTCAAACCTGAGATTGTCACATCTCCAGCCAGACTCCTTGGCAGCACAACGAGATATTTCTGTTTTAATCTGAGACAAATTTGCAGAAAGGTGTAGGCAAAGAGGAAGAAAGAGCAGATCTAATTATGTCATAAGGCAGGGAGGGGACAGGGTAGAAGAAGGTATTCACATTTTAGTTTCAGCTACTGTGAGGCTCAGACAGGTTTGGCTGCAGCACAGATACTGCTTATCACCTCATGTCTGGAGAAGTCCACAGCTTTAGGGGCCTGAGGAAACATGCAGCTACCTGGAGGGAGATGATAGGCCCAAAAAACTTGGAGCTTCACACGTTTGAAGACTCACCATTTAAGCGGTAGCAATGCACAAAGGTGATAGCATGCACATAATTTTCCTGTCTTGTTTGTGAAACTTGCAAACAGTGTGCAAATGAATATGTGAAAAGCCTAGAAACCAGTCTTCAACTCCTACTTTAACAAGTATTTTGTAAGCATTTAATTTCTCATTCAGGGTTTAAAACGCCTATCTGTCAGAAGTAGGTGTGAAAAGATAATTCCTTACATCAGTTTTATGCTTTCATTTTGATTTTGTTATGGCTTTTCATTGTCTACAGGAGTAACAATATGTTGTAATGAAAAGTGATTATGGTACTCTTTAAAACCAATAATTAGCTGCATGATAGTCATATTTGGAAAACTGCCATGCACATGCTGTTCAACATGAATGAATGGCATTATTTATTTTAGTGTTTATATAGTTAGTCTCTCACTTTCTGGAGGTGTAGCAAGACTGAAGAAGCTTCTGAGTGTGGAAATTAAATTGGTCAGTTCATATCATTGTTATCCTCATAGACACAAAATTTCCGTTGACAAGATAAGTATGTAAGGTACATACTTAGTACATTGGAGTCTAACACAAAAATGCAATGGCCATAGTGAATGCCTTCAAGTGTGATGAAAAAGTACAATAATGAATAACGTCTAAACAGTGATTATGATTAGTGTTAGCTTAACTACGCAAAAGGTTTAGAGGAAAATAACCTTAATCTTAGTTGTAATGTGTCTCTGAGATTACAAAACAAAGACAGTCCAAGCTTAAGTATCATGTAATAGAAAAGTACAATACAAAAGCTTACGTTAAACAATGCAGCAATGAATACACAAATCGTGTGTGTGTGTGTGGGGGGGGGGGGGGGGGGGGGGGGGCAGGCTAGTTGGTAACAGAGCACTTAGAAAGTGCAAAAAGTGTGAAGTTTCCAAATAACAGTCATTCTGTCTTAGTGTGTGGGTGCTGTGATGGAAGAGGTCCTCATCCCGATAGCACTCAGCCTTCTAGGATGAAAGGAACATATTGTGTTAGAGAGGTCAGAATATTCTAGATTCAGGGGAAGAAGGCAACTGGTAATTTATGTGGCTGTGAGTACAGTCTTCTCTAACTCTAACTATATCCTGCTCTGACCAGGTGTACCCTAAGGTGCAACAAAGTGTATGCACATTACAATATTTGAATCAAGTATTGTATAGCCACAGTGTTGTGAAAAAGTAAACTTTGCATAAAAAGTAAGGACATTTGTGTTTGGTCAATTATTTCTTTGTTGTAACAATGCATGTTGGCAGTAAATCTCACATAGTTGGAAAGCCTGTTTATTTCCCCTTAAATGGTGGCACATTTGTAAGGAAAATGCATTTGTGGGTTGAGTAGCAGAGTTGAGTATGTCTTGCCAACTCTTCTCTGCCAATGCCAAACAGCTTATTCTGCTATTGACTCTTGTTTGGTGTTGTTTACTGGATTGGATGATTGACATCTGAAAAAAAAAGAACAAGACATATTGGCAATTTAAAAGTTTATTCATTTATCAAACAGGGGTCTCAGTAGCATGTACAAGAACCATACATAGCCACAATAGCTTGGCACCTGCTCCTCCTTTGGTCACCAGCTGGGTCACACACTGCTGTAAGATGGCATCCCATTCTTCAACCAGCATTTGTTGCAAGTCATCCAGTGTGGTTGCGTTAGTCACTCTGGCACGAACAGCACACCCAAGCTGATCCTATGTAAAAGTGTTCAGTGGGGTTGAGGTCAGGAGTCCATCCCATCCTCTCCACTCCCAAATTCCGGAGGACTCAATGATAAACTCCACTTTCTGGGGGCCAACATTGTTCTGGAGGAAAGAGCTCGGTCCCAGACTGTGAAGGTATGGGATTGGACTACCTGTGCAACCACTGCAGGGTTCAGGGAACATTTCATTCTACCAGTAGTGACGCTGACCCTAGCCAAATGTAAAAACTAGTGAAAAAAACTGTCAGAATAGATGAGGGGGGAGAAAATGTCAGTGGCCTCCACCTCCACCCCGTTTTGGGGGTTGTCTTATTGTTGAACCTCTTGTGCACCTGTGGTTGATTTCATTAACACCAAAACATATTAACAACCCCCTCTTCCAGAAGTTTAGCTGACTTGATGTTGCAATCTGATTTAACAATGTCTCTTTAATTTTTTTGAACAGTATAATAAAGCAATATGATAAGATAGATTTACTTTATTCTTGATTTTGAAATTTCTTTTGTTATACCAGAAAAAAAGACACACACACAATCCCCCAATCAACTGTCCATGGTATTATGACAACATGGCAGCCCACATAAAGTTACAGAGTGGGGAGTGCTGAGGGGCATAGTTCGTAAAAGGGGCCAGCGCTCTGCTGACTCTGTAACTGTAGCGGTCCAAACCTCCTCTGGCATTATCAACAACACAAAAACTTTGCACTAGGACCTTCACCCACCCGACTTTTTCCCATAAATGTAGCTCAAACAAGTAGAATGGTATATAATGCATCAACTTAAAATACAATGCAACAAACACAAAGATCTTAATAAGGTATAAAATGTTTTTATTAACTAACTAGCCTATTAACTAACCTGAGATCAAAATACAATAAATAAGTATAATTTTAAGTAAAAATACAGAGCAATAATTTAGCATAAGAAAAGTAAAATATTTCAAAATTTTTAAAGTAAGAACACCATTTAAATTGGCTTAGTACAGTTAGTAAAAACAACATAGCAAATAAATGATATTAAGTGGCTCAATGTAAGAGTATTACATGTAATGGACTACAGTGCAAGTGTCTTAGTATGTGTTTAGTGTTATAAGAATCAAGGCTGAAATAAACTTAACATGATTTGTTGTTAGACAGGAATTGCATTGTAGAGACATATTACATGAGGTATGAAAGAGTTCCTGTATCTGTCCTTGCAGCCACAGTGCTCAATCAGTCTTTTCTGCCTGTAAGTGGTGGAGGATGTGGTCAGGATTATCCATGATGGATAACAGTTTCTTTAGTGACCTCTCCACCACCGGCTTCAAAAGTGTCCAGTTTGCAGCCAATCATAGAACCGGCCTTCCTGATCATGTCATTCAATCTGTTTGTGTCACCAGCTCCAATGCAGCTCCCCCAGCAGACCCCATCAAAGTACACGGTGCTTGCCACAACTAAGTGATAGAAACTGCATTGTGCTGCATATGTTAAAGGATCTCAGCTTGCTAAGGAAATAAAGTCTGCTCTTCCCCTTCTTGTACACAGGCTCTTTTTTAGTTTTCCATCAGCCTGTTGATTTGTACCAACAGGTAAGTTACCTGTACACCTGAGCTGTGCCCCAATTCTGTTTAGCCTAATGCTGCTGTTGTTGGCTAGCAACTATGACACTAGCAGCTTAGGACTTTGAACAGCACTGTTGGACAGAGAGGTGAAAATCTTAATTTTATCTAAGGCCATGTCCCCCCCCCCCCCCCCCCCCCCAAATCGTTACCATTGATTAATGTTAACTAGTAAACCTCGACAATTTCTAGAACATGCGCTTCAACTGGTAGCAGTAAAGTCTGGTAACTCTTTATTTTTGTTGCATTTTTATCAGTTTTTTTGTTTGTTTTTGTCAAGTACTGATGGATACTTTTGTGGGGAGAAGAATTTAGTCAAGAGAAGAGTTTTTTTCATTGAAATGGAGCAAATCTGTAAGACACCACCCTATACCAGCTGAGATAAACAGGTGTTTTCGTGGTTGCCATGGCGGTGCAAAGGTGAAGGCTTGGAAGTCAAGATATAAGCCCTTTCTGCCAACAGTCATCATAGGAAATGTCGACTCTGCACAACAAAAGTGATGAGCTGGAGACATTGGTGAAGACTCAGAAAGTATACTGAGATTTCAATCATGTTTCTCTCTCCTCCCACCTGACTGGATTCACACGGTTTGTTGATTGTCCTACAGGAGAGGGTAGGGCCCTTGGTCTGCTGTGCAATCTTGGGATAGTGTGGGCCACGAAGAATCCGCCCATCGATTGGGAGGAGGTTTTTAATTGGGACAGTCTTTGTCACCTTGCTGTGATGTAATCGGTATATGAATGTGACCTTTGAAGGATGTAGCCCCTGAATTGGGACACATCTTACAGTATGTCAACAACCTGTCCCCAGACACAGGCCTTGTAACTGTCCTCTTCATTTGTAGTTGATTACCATCTGTCTGATGTGGTCAAACTATTCCACAAAATCATCTACTCATGCTCTTTTCTCCACCTGCTTATCACTGATAGATCCAACCTCTATAGAATTAGTATGACGAGCATGATCTAGAGTTATACTGAAAATCTGAGGTGTACAAGGTGAACAGGAATAGAGACAGCACAGTTCATTATGCAGTCATAGCATTTACAAACAGCAGTTCTAGTACTTTGTCTCTAGTGGGACACCTGACATATTGTTGAAATGTTGGTAATGTTCTGTCCAGTGAGATATGGTTAACATCACAGGTAATAGATATGAGATCAGGCATGGGTTAGCAGGCATGCTAAAGTGGAGTGAGTGATGAGATGTTACCTTTGCGTCAGCTGATGGAACAGCAAGCAGTTCAATATCAGGGGCACCAGAAACTATGTATAAATATGGCTGTAATTCTTAACAGTTAATGCAATACTTTTGAATTAAATCTGACAGACTGTTACAATCATATTGTGACTGTTTGATTTAAAGGCCACTGTGGTGGCATATAGAAGTAAAATGACAAAAGCCTCCTGACTGAAAAAGGGAAGAAAATGTCAGTTTGGCTGGTTTGGATAAACTTACAGGAAACATCACGGGTGTGGTCAAAAAGTAAAAAAGCAAATAATTAATAACTGCTTAAAAATTCACCAATATAATATTTCCCAGTCACTTTTTAAGCCAATAATAAAGATGATCTAATATAGATATTAATCAGGATTTTGTGGATAAGGGCTCAAATCATTCTGGAACAACTTCTCATGTGTTCTTTACTAACTATGATAATTTTGGATCAACAGCCTTCTTGATAACGCCCAAGATCAGTATTGTTCTACATCTAACAGTAATGCAAAAATATGACCTTGATAAAACAAACAAGGAAAACAGAAACAAAAACAAAAGCAAGACAGACAAAGATAGACCACAAAGAAAATGAGTTATCCATAAAATAAAAAAAATGCAAAGTAGCACTGGACACAAATAATAAACCTCACATTCATTATTGTCTCCACCTCTATTATGTTTCTAAAATACAAACACAACCAATTCTAGGACTTATTATATTTATTATTAGCAAAATCATCATCAACAACAACAACAACAACAACAACAACAACAACAATAATAATACGTAGAGAAATTAGCCTGATTACCACTGGCAGAATAACTGGTTATTAAAATAACCAGTTAAAACTCTTTCCAGTGACAGTCTATGAGAGAATAAGCTTAATAAATGTCTGACTTTAAATATCTTAAGGTAACTAATAGTTAACTGTAATTTCCCCATTGTAGGACTAATAAAGGTATTCGTATTTGTATTCGTATTTGTATTCGTGTTTCGTAACTTTGACAGTATATAGATCATTGTGACATAACCAGGTGACTGATATGGATTAGCAACTGAATTCTAAACAATAGAAAACAGTCGTTTTTTGACATAAAACATTTAAAACATTTATAGACTACAACAGCCAGAGACAAAATAACACAGCAAAGATGTTAATTACACATAAAATGATGAATATAGTGGATGAATGAATGATTGTAAAACCAGAACCGCATATGAAAGCACGTCCTTTGATAGTGTGCTTCAACAGCATGATTTATATCAAAACGTGTGAAAATTGTTGGCATTTTGTATCTTGTATCAAAATGTTGCTCTTCTGAACGTTTGTAGTGATTTATAACACAATGATTAATTTAAAAAAAAAATCCTGGTAACTGCACATTGATAATCAAAACACCCAAGCTTAAAATATACCATCATCAGACAGCTTTATCAGATTCACCAACAACATTCAACAATACCTTCTAAAATCCAAACTAACGTGTTTGATTTAAGCTTTTAAACAGCAAAAAGCAAAATTCAAGATGGACAGAATAAAACCAAACAGCAGGAGAACTTGATTTAACACCTTTACAAAGACATCACCCATGAAGCTATTTAAAAAACATAATGTATTTCTACCACCAGAGATATAAATGAGCTGGAGTCAGTGGATCCATAATCACTCATGTGATACTGCATCTTAAACTTCTGTGAAGATGAATACACTTGTTTATTTGTCTTGGCAGTGAAAATTATGCACACACTATCATAACTAATAGTACTTTTTGCTTATATTTATTATGCAACAAAAGTTAAAATGCATTACAAATTACACATTTGTAATGCTTATTAACTCTAAATATTTTTTCTTCCCACATAAATGTGTAATCACTACAGAGTCTTCTGGCATGGCGATATGAAAAGGTCTCTTGATTAAAAATTTTTTTTTAAAAAGATAGTCAATGAGCACAGAGGGAGAAATAATGGGTTGCTAATCAGCTCCATAGGTGAGGATTAACAGTGTTGTCAAGCTGTGTACCATTTAACTTTGTTTTTTTTTTTTTTTTTTTTTTTTTTTTTTTTTTGGCAACACCAAAGGCATGGCTATTAAACAGCCATTAGAGTGGCATCCTGAATGGTTATTTCTTTGCTTCAATGGTAAAACCCAGGAATAACCTGTATAACCTGGATATTGCTATGTATCAGTAATGATTGGCAGTGTAGTTAGATTTAAGTGGATATGTTGGCCTCTATTGACTGGTTTGGGAAAATCTATTAGAGTGAAAGCAATGTTACACTAAAGATCTGTCTGATATTAGGCTAAATCTGCACTGTATATACCACCCTCTGTCCCCACTTAAAGCAAAACAGCTCAGTAAGTCTGTAGGCATCATCCTTCCCAACAGAAGCAGAAGTGTCACACATTAAGATAGCAAAAAATACATAAATATCTCAAGTGATGATTCTTCAGAAACTTAAATTACACTTTACAGTTTTTACACGTTTATTTCCATGTGTATTTATTCATATGTAATATACCAACATTTTTCTTTTCAAACTTTGAGGATCTTGTTATAGTCTCTGTTTTATTTTGAAAGCTGTTATTACATTTATTCCAGTTAGTTTTACTTTTAGTCTACTTGGATGTTTGGTTTGCCACCAATTTTTTTCACTAACTTTCCATAATTACGAAATTAGTTTTTGTAATGACTTTATATGTTGTTTGTACTTGTTTTGCTTTTTGGATACTTTGGGCTATTTTTAAGACTTGGCTCTTACCTGCCTACTGCCTGCTTTAGTTGTTTTATTGACTTCCAATATATGACTGCATATTTGCTTCTGTAGTTTTGGACTTTAAAATATGGAAACCTATCTGAACAACCACAATATTATCACTTTTTATTGCCAACTGCATCAAAGCAAAATGATTCACAACTGTAGTTTTCTATTTTAGAATACGGCAGGAATGCATTGTCTTTTAATATAGAAGGTGATTGCATATTTGTATTACTGATAATCACAGAGCGGTAGCATTAATTGCATATGCTCTGTACCGCTCACTCTTACAGATGATTGTATACAAACTTAAGAGCCAAACCAACCAAACTAAAGATAACTGTAACAAAACCTTAGACATACAAATCAGTCTGCGCCTCTCCGTAGTGAATCATTAATTTACTTCCTCACAAAACCTCATTCTACATAAGTCAGTGAAAGAAAAAAAGCAAAACAAATCCATCCAGCTATTTTTTTTAAAGTATGTGAATGCATGAAGAGATACATTCATATAGGATACTGGAAGTCATAATCCTCTTATGCACAGAGGATTCCCTTTTTCATGTGTAAGTGCACGGTTAATGAGAGAGGGAGTGTTCATAGACTGTTTATGGCTAGAATATGGCTTCTGCTTTTTACCTGCTGCCAGGTTCAAAAATCAATTATTTTTTAATACTCCAAAGCACTGAAAGATCTGGCTCAATGTGTTATTGTATCAATGTGCTATTGTAAGAATCATCCTTTACACAACCACACAAATAAAATTCTGACTTCAGTCATTATTCTGGGTGATACTGAATTATTAAATTTTAGAATTCACAAATATGTTACCTTGGATTTGCACAGACATTCTGACATATAAAACAATCATTTGTCTTTTGAAAACTATCATATTGTGCTCCATTTGCATGCATAAGGAATACTACAATAATAATACTATTGTCTTTATGCTGTCTTTACTAGAAAAAAAATTAGAGTGATCTTGTTGGGATTTGATGACAAAAGTAATGCAATTTACCATTGATATCAGCATTTTATTATTTTTTTTTATTCAACCACTTGAGAAGTAATAAATTAAACCAGTTTGCACTCCATTTGCTTTATCCAAGGTGTCTGCTGACCTATTTTTAACAAGTAAATGAGACAGTGACATGATAATTCTCTACTCTTCTCCTTTTATAAAACATCAATTTAATATGTGCATTAAAACCCAGACAGATATAAACTTATTATACCGGACATTGATGTTTTTATTTATTTAATTAATCAAAATTAGGACTTGTCATAAGACAATGCTTAAGAAAGAACATCCAGTGGAGAAACAATGCAGCAATCAATTCATTGTGGTTGCAAAAGCAGGCCACTTAGTTATTAGTTTGTTTGTTAACTGCCTGTATTTTTGACAGTGCATGTTTCTGTTTGTTTTTAGTTGTGGTAGCACAATATAGTGCATGTATGTCATTTCAAAAGCCATTTTCTTTTTCATCTGGGGTTAGAGCTTTCTTATTTTCCTCATTACTTCCCAAGGAAATGTGGAGAAAAATTTGCATACTGGTGAAATTGAAAACAACACTGAGGAACTAAAATGCCAGCTCACTCAGAGAGGGGCTTTGATCGCTTTCTAAATGAGGGTGGTCTTGTCAGGCCCTTCATTGTGAGTGACTGTGTTCTGAGCAAGAAGGTGTGATCTCACCATTGTTTTACTTCATTATGAAACCTCAACCCTTGCAGTTAGCAGTATCCCACTTTGTATTCCTCTTCAGTTATCTATATCTTGTAATGTATCATTTATTAGTTTCCATGGAGACCATTGCATCTGGCTGCATTTGCTACGTGTATAATTCTAGACAAAGTAATAATGAATAGCTAGCACAATATCTCCACTGAAGTAGCATTCAATCAAATGTCCTGCTCCTACCACATGATCAGACTTGTTTGACTGAAAAACACTGGATGCATGTCTGTGTTGCTCACAAGGAACAAACACAGCTAATAAGATTTATATTAAAATAAAAAACTATGGATGATTCAAATGTGCAAATTGTTGTCTGTCTCTATATTTTTACCGAACCAGAATGGGAAGGAAAGTGAGTTTAAATGTGGCATTGATGTTGGTGACAGATGGGCTGGTTTGAGTAGGTAAGAAACTCGTGATTTACCAAAATTTTCTCACATACCCATCTCTAAGGTTTACAGAGAATGGTCTGAAAGAGAGAAAATATCCAATGAGCAGCAGATCTCTGGGTGAAAAAGCCTTGGTGATGCCAGATGTCAGAGAAGAATGGCCAGACAGCTCTGAGCTAATAGGAAGGCAACAGGAACTCAAATAATCACTTGTTACAACCAGTGTTATAAACCACCACATTAAACCTTGGAACAGATGGATTACAGCAGCAAAAGACTGCTCCTGTTAGTTAAGAACAGGAAAATTAAGCTACAATATGCACAGGCTCACCAAAATTGGAAACAGAATATTGGAAAATGTTGGCTGGTCTGATGAGTCTTGATTTCTGCTGCAACATTTAGATGGGTCAGAATCTGGCTCAGATATGAAAGCATGGATCCATCTTGGGGCATTTTATGGGCACACTTTGGCCCCCTTGGTATCAACTAAGCATTGTTTAAATGCCACGGCATACCTGAGTATTGTTGGGGATTATTTTTTACTCAATGAATAAATTGACAAATGTTTAAAAGTAAACTCCATAATACATAATAAACAGTGACTGAATCAAATAATAGACAATTAAATAATACATTAGACAGAGAGCAACAGATAGATAGTGCCAGACCAACTTCACAGCCTTTGGGCAATATGTTTATCTTATTTATGACCTTCTCGGTCTCAGAGAAGAATATGTTTATCTTATCCTCAAAGGTTTTGCCCAAACATGAATATCTGTGTCTAAGGAGGCAAGGGTGTGTGTGTAGGTCATCGTACTCTGGTGCTACGGAGAATAAAACTGCCAAGTCATGATTAGGAACATGTAAGAGGGGAAGGTGTGTGTGTGTCTTTTATGGAGCTTTTGTTGCTGATTGGAGATTGATTGTGCCATGATGCCAGAACCAACCATTGGAAGAACCAATCTGAGAAGGCCCAGTCTAAACCACGGCTCTCTCCAACTGTTTTTGAATTGATAGCGCTTGTAGTATAAAATTGTTATGTTTAGCATAGAGCAGGGCTCTTCTGGGGAGGGAGCAAAGGCAGCAGGCTGGGAAGGCCTGTCTCTCTCAACAAGATTTGCCCACATGTACATGTGATTTCTTCTGATTCTTTAATAGATTAAATGTTATCATTTTTTAAATAAAGTGTTTCAGGTGTCTTCGTTCACAAACAAATCACACAACCTGTCACCTTTATGACCACAGCGTAGCCATCTGATGGCTGCTTTTAGCAAAATAATAAGAAAAGAACACAATACAAAACTCAGATCACCTCAATCTACTTTTTTGAACACGACAATGAGTTCACTGCACTAAAATGACCCCATATTCACCAGATCTCAATCCAATAGAGCACCTTTGGGGTGCAGTGGAACAGGAGATCAACATCATATATGTGTAGTTGACAAATCTCTGGACTATTTCTTCATTATTTCTTCATAAACTAAGCAGCAGTTAAAATTCTTCAAAACATTCATCCAAGTGAAAAACACTTTCAAGGGCATACAAACATTACTGTTGAAGTGTACAATTAATACTACATGACTGCAAATGAATAGGGATCACAAGAAGAAACTAACAGACTTAAATACAGTAAGGCCAGTTAAGACAAAAATAATAATAATAAAAATTAATAAAACCAGACCAGCTCTGAGACTGCATTCATTGAATAGCCTATGCCTGTAACCTATACCAGACTAATGGTGGTGTGTGTGGGTGGGGGTATGACTCTCGGAAAGGCTCATAATCTGCAGTGTACAAGAGGCTTTGTGCGTGGTACTGGGTGACGCATGGCACTGGATCACTAGTGTTTATTGGTTGACAGAAGCAGCTGCATGAATGCTGAGGTCTTATCAACTTATTACAAAATGTAGTGGAGATCAGCAGAAGGCATTTCAAAGCTTTAATGCAATGAAAGCGACAAATAAGCAAAGAAAGAAGCCGTCTAAGTAATGCAATACAAGTATTAGTCAGATGCAGTATATGCCAACATGCTTTGCCCTTGGCTAGCAGCATTGCCGGTTGTTGTCTGCTTAATTTTCTTCTCAGAGATTATTTACACTTGCTTTGAGACCCAAACAAATGCTGGAAAGCTCCAAGTCACCAAGTGGGTAAATAAATAAATTGGGTAAAATCTTGACAGGTTATTACACCATGTGGGTTAAGCAGGAGAAAGTTCCAGTAATCCATTATTTACAGTTTGTTTTGGACTTCAAATCATCAGCTTTGAAAAAAGCAAAAAAAAAAAAAAAAGCAGCAATTGCTTACAAGATTAAAAGAGTACAGGCAAAGCATGCTATTTTTAGACAAAAAAAAAAAAAGCATGAATATGTACTGAATTTTACATGAAGTATTTTTCTGTTTAATAGTAATGCAGAGCTTTGCTTATATGAGGCATTTCTAAAAAAGAAGAAAAAAAACTAAGCATAATGTCATGTTATTGTTGAAACAATCAAATATAAATCCAGGGCACGAACAAATGATGAAATATTAAAAGAAATAAAATCAGGATCAAGAACTGACCAACGATCAGTAAAGGAAGAACAGCAGAGACGGTTAGAAGGTTTCTCCTTCCTATATAACGAATGACTTGCTCCCTTAACATGAAAGAACAAGAACTAGAGAGAGCTTAAGCTTCACTGAAATCCTCCATCCTGGTTTTGTAGAAAACTCCAAATGCTTGACAAAGCACAAAGTTATGTTTGTATGCATACTTGAAATCACAAAAAAAAAAAAAAAAAATGCTTGAATGCTGATGTGGTTATTTCCATTGCTGTGAAACCTATGAAATATGAATAAAAAGTGATGAAACCTAAAGTAACTCTCTGCTCCTCTTGAGTCCCCATCTATATGGCAAAATAATGTAAGGAAATGGAATGTGGGTGATGAGTGGACAAGTGTATCTACTGTATTTACACCTGTTCTGTTCACAGCGAGATAAAAACACATTCGCTGTTACCTATTCGGTTTAATCCCCTGAGCCAAGTGTCTAGTACTTGCAATTGACATCATTTTGCAGACACTTAGTGCAACAAGAATATTTGAAAATGTGATTTATTCATTTTTTTCGTTGCACAGTCAGTGCACAGGGCGTGCATACTATACTTCCATGTACATAAATGTGAGTCAAGTTTAAACAAATATGGACCACAACACACTGAACATGCTTCTTGCTCTGCTTTTACATAGTAAAATCCTGCCATGTTGCCTGTTCTACAATGTAGCTGCCTGTTTTCATAAATATCTGAGAAAAATGCTTTGTTTTATGGCTGTCACCAGTCCACTCTGTATTTCTATATGAATAACTCATCTACATTTATTTGATTTTTTTCATAGAATCTTTGAGGTTTTTGTTATAAAGTATTTAAGATTTTTACATGTAGTGCATTCATTTTAGTTCAGTTCAAAGCAGCAATTCACTTTGTTACTCAGATGAACAGAGAGGTGAATAAATGCAGTGCTATTTTCTATTCACTGAATGCAATGAGAGGCAGCGCAAAAAGAAATGTATTTTGGCATTTAGCTCAAAGCACAGTCTCACACAGCAGCTAGCATGGATGTGAAAATAAGTTTTGTAACACTGTATCCTCATGTTGACTAAAATACAAATCTTGTGATTTTTACAAACATGTCAATGATGATGATGGAGAAATGAAACTAAAATTACTGCCTCTGGCAACCAGTCAAGTTGCAGTTTACACCCACATCTTGACCTGTGACTTTTGAATAGCAAATATAATCACTTTCTTGTTTTAGACGTTTGTGTGACATGTTGCAATAATTTTCATATGTATACTCGAGTCATTGTCAAAGCTGTTGGAAGGTCAAGGTGACCTTTGTGTTTCACTTTCGACAGCTAAATTACAGTAAGCTCATTCTTGAGTCTGAGTGAAAGCTTGTTCCAAATTAACAGAAAGTTTCTCAAATCAAATTCCTGAGGTACCAAGTTCACACGAGTGATGTGGAAATTAGTGATGTGGTGGAGAGGCATGAAGGGTACTAAAAATTGCCCTCAAAGAGAATTTATCATCCAGTTAGTAAAACATTCTACAGGACTGTCTTGCTTACTTTGTAGGCTGCAGTATGTCACATCGATTTAACAGCAGTTTCTTTCAAGATTCCAGTTAGACAAATATCGATAATGATACAGGATGTGTTGTATAGATCACTAATTGACAAAAATGGCCAGACAAAAAGAAAAAGAACAATATAAGGTACGCAAGTTAATCTTTCTTTTTAATGTTGGATGCATGTTGTATACATATCAGACTTGAACTGTAAAAATTAGCTGAAATGTATCCATACTTTTTCAGCTACCATAATTTTTAATATTTAAGAATGTTGAGCAGGAAATTGAACTATTTAATATCCTGAGCAACAAGTGGAGTCTTCCAGCTTCAGTGCTATAGTTTCTACAGTAAAAATGTTCAATAACATATTGCTTTGCCACAAGTTAAAATAAATATTGTAATGTCACATGGTTTGGAAATACTTACCATAGTATTTCAGCCATTTTTCACAATAAGACTTTGTTATGTGTATTACAGGTAAAATCTGTGAGACCCAATCACGTTAGGCTTCTCGAGTTCTATTAAAAAGAATACACGTTACTTCAATAAAATATAGAATTATTAAGTCAGACTGTTGTTCAAGCAGTTTACTGGATAACACATCCAAGGCTGTATTTTACTATGCAAGAAGTGAATAAACTGCAGAATAAAAAAATTCTCTATCATGGCATTCAAATACACATCTATAATCCAAAGGAGGTTTAATTTATGAAAGACCAAAAGCTGCGACAAGTGCTTTTATTCATGGAATTATTGATCTCGCTCCCTCTCTCTCTGTGTATGTGCTCAGAAGAGGGGGGAGGTGGAGCAACCTCTGTTTTCATCTCTTTATCGCAGTAATTTGGATTAAAAAAAAAAAAAGTATTTTATGGGGATAATTTGACACCTCTTTAATGATCCCTAGTAGTGAGCTATGCTAATTATTAACAAGGAAGCTTGTATCAGGTTCTCTCCATTTCAATAACTTTAGAAATATGGTTATTGAAACCTAAAGCATTATAGGAGTGATGGAGTGACATTTAATTCAGCAACATTTCTTGATTTTTTTTTAATACCATCTGGGGTTATGTATGAGTAAATTATCTGAGTATCATAATGAATTGCATCAGGTGGATTCTGGAATTAAGTTAAATAATAAACGTGCAATAGTATTTTTTTAAATTTTTACTTTAGTTAGAAATCATAACAGAAAGATCTGTTTGGAACATCATAGGTTAATAATAGTGTTTTTATGGTCCATAAAAACACTATTATTAACCTATGATGCGCTCTTTTTCTTGGTTTTGCTATATATATCTTAAAAAAAAACTTTTTTACTTCAAATGATACATCAGACATAAAACATACTACTTTTTTAATTTCATTATTAAATGCAGCTGTAATCAAAACGTTTTCATTTTTTCTAACCACGTGCATACACCCCCCATTCACAATAGACAAGACTAATGGTCTTATGCATGCTAAGAGTTTTAGTTATTGTGTAATGTCTTGGCCCCAAAACATTATTTCCACTTAATTATAAAAATGAAATTTTGGATAAAGATCACTCCATCGGCATGTCCTTAAGTTATTAAAATTGTCGCATCTTTTAAAAGCTCTTATTTTTAAATGCCTTCATATTTCTGCTCCTCAGGTGCTCTGTGAACTCACGGTTTTACGCAGAGGACCACATGTAGCCTGGACTGTAAAGGTAACGAACATCCTGGTTTTTGGAGACCCCTCAGTCCTGCAGTCATGGGTAATCTGCTGTAGTCTCTCCTCGTATGCGTCAACACACTAAAGTTTGTGAATAGAATTTGTTATCTTTGCAACACCTTGTGTTTCCTCAGGTTTACATTTTTATAATTAACCCTTTGAGTTTGTTCTGAATGTCCAGATTTTTGACAGCTATTGTTAAAACTGAAATATTTCCATGAATTTTTCTGTAAAATGGATACACTTAAAAGAAAACTCTGTTCTCAAATGCATAAGTCATTTAAACAGTTGAAAAGGATCCGGTTTAAGAGTCTTTAAGAAAGTGATGCACTTGAAGAATGCTTCTCAATGTAAAATTGCAAAGAATTTACAGATTTGATGCAGAGATTTGTGATCATCAGCTGGGTCTCCTCAGAGCCTGTATTTCCAGTTAAGTAAACCCAGCAGATATAGATCCACCTTTAGCAGTGATAAGCAAGCCAGTGGCTCCTTGATATCAAAACTGTGCTTTACAGTATGTCTTAACACTGTTAAGATCAGTTTGTTTGGTAATAGACTGAACACACACTTTTTACTACTGTAAAAAGACTTAATATTTTTTTGCTTCTATATATTGAGAAATTTCTCTTTATGATCCTGCAAGGATTATAAATATTATAAATCATAGATATTTTCAATTGATAAGGAAACTTCTTGCAAGCTGTTCAGGGTGTACCCCACCTTTCGCCCTATGGCAACTGTGATAGCAACCTTCATCATATTTTACAGTGACTTTTTTAGTTAGTTTTTTAGTTATTCCTCCCCACATCCACTGGTATAATGCCTGCTGAAGAAAGAATAGGCCTGCATTTTTAAAAAAACATCAAGACTGTATGCAAGATTCTCCAGAGAAAAAAGGCATGACTTCTGTACCAACGTCCAAGAGCCAGCAGACTTCTACTGGGGCACCAGAGCCCTGGACCAACAGCGATGAAAGCCCGTGGTTCCCTGAATCTCTTGGACCTCGGTACAGAAACACGACTTTTTCCTTGGAGACTCTTGCATACAACCTTGATGAGTTTTGTAAAATGCTGGCCTGTTCTTTTGTCAGCAGGTATTCTACCACTGAATGTAGGGAGGAATATGCAGTTTCAAGGATTACTGGCTCGTGAAATGTATTTTATTACTAATTTTTACTCTCTGTTATTTTAAATTATTTCTATGAGATAACAGAATAAAATGTTTTATGGACATTTATCTTTTAATGAATCAAATATTATAACTACCAAAAAAAACTGTAAAGGAAATGTGTACTTTGGTTTCAAGAGTTTTTGCCTGAAAAGTAAACAATGACTGATTTGTGCAGATTTCTGCATAGCTAGTGTATACACCAAAGATGGCTGACTGAATCATTAAAAAAAATTGAACTATAAATGTGTCATTTTTTTGTTATCACAATGTAATTGTAGTTTTTACAGAAATGGTCATAATATCGCTCTATGGTAAGAGCAGGAAAGCCCCTTTTGATAACTGTGTGTGATCATAGCACAATGAATTTTAAATCAAGCGATCAACACATTTAAATTCAAGGGCTTTAATGAGAGTCTATATGACAGATTAATGGATTGTACACACTATAATTCTGTTTTGACGTCTTGATTAGCTGACAGAACAATCTATTCACTAACAAATATCTTTTTTTACTAAACTGATAACCCCTGCTCTGTTGTAAATTGGGGCATGACTTTGATAAACTTCAGAAGAGGTTTGGGCTTGTGCTAACAGATCTCTCAGTAAACGTGTGAAAGAGGTAACTTTAAAGGGGGGAAGGCTCTAATGCATGAAACAAGCTTTTCAAGGAGCCACTGGTTTGCTTATCCTTGATAAAGGTGGATCTATAACTGCTGGGTTATGTAAATGGAAATACAGTCTCTGAGGAGACACAGTTGATGTTTACAAAATTCTGTATCAAATCTGTAAATTCTTTACATTGAGAAATATTCTTGGAGTGTTTGACCCACATAGTAAGGACATTACTGCTTCTAAAAGACTCATCTCAACTTTTTCAACAGTTAAAATGACTTCTGCTTTTTTGACAGTACGATGCACAAACTTTAGCATGTTAAAGCATAAGATAAGAGGCACCAGCAGATTACTCATGGCTGCAGGACTGAGTGGTCTCTAAAAAATGTTTTGATTGCAACTGCTGTCAATAATGAAATTAAAAAAGAAGTATGTTTTATGTCTGATGTATCATTTGACTTCTAAAAAAGTTTTTTTTTTCTTTTTTATTAAAATATATACAAGACTGAGAAGAAGAGGGAGCAGTTTACTATGGACCATAAAAACACCATTATTAACCTATGATGTCCCAAATGTATTTTTCTGTGCTGACTTTAGAGTTTTTCTTTAATGAGTCATACTTTGGGAATAACCCTGTTGCAGTGCTGGGCAGACAAGGGGGGGGGGGGGGGGGGGGGGGGGGGGGGGGGGGGGGGGGGGGGGGTAGAGACTACAGCATTAATTAGTTCTGGCAAAACCTTCAGCTCTAATAAAAAAAATAAGTCTTTTATTATGGTTTGCATTTAAAAACAGCAAACCACTTGGAAGTACTGCTATAGATATTGTACTGGTGCTAAAACAAAACAAACAGACCTAGTATTGCACATTTATTATTTAACTTAATTTCAGAATCCACTTGCAACAGATGGACTGATGTTATTTATTATCATATCAAGATAATATACTCATACATGGCAACAGATAGTTACCAAAAAAAAAAAAGAAAGAAATGTTGCTGAATTTATTCCACTCTGCAACCCGATATGATGGGAAAGTGTGTATTAGGCACGCCGGTCCACCTTGTCTATTTCATGCGCTGCCTGTTCTAGGCATGAAATTGACACTCGTGCTGAAGTTGCAGTAAGTTTCAGAACCACCATAATGTGATACTTTATTTAGCCAACAAGCTAAATGGCTGATATCTATGTAAATTTAACCTCCACATGCCTATCATGTTGTCTTTTGTTTTTGTTAAACAGTATTCATAATGTATCATTTAAATGGCTGAAAATCAAAAGAAAGATAGTAGAAAATAGTTGGCTGGAAATTAAACATTGCACCCTGCTGGTATATTGTACATTTCACACCTACGAGAGGCAAAGCATGAAATCGACACAGTGGGCTGGCAGGTCTATTACATGCGTCGCTGTGATAGTGGGTTTCACTCCTATGATGTTTCTGGTTTTAGTAAGAAGAAACATCTAGGTGAGGAATGTCAATGTAGCTCCTTTCAGGAGAATAAATAAATAAATCACTGACTCAGTGATTATGCTAATTTAGTTAAAAAAAAAAAAATTAAAGAAAAATTGTTTATGCTTATTTATCCAAAATAAGCAAGGATTAACCATCAGGACCTGTGCTGGATGTAACTTAAAAAATACACAAAAGTGGGCTATTCAACAAGTCTCCTTCAATGTACAAAATGATTAAAGTGTGAGATAGCTGTACACCAACATATCTTAAATAATGAAAGGGATTTCCTGATTGTGTTTAGGAAAAGCAACTAATAAACCATGTCTGTGAGTGCTCCACATTATTACTTAACGCAGTCTGTAGCTTTGTGTCAAACTTGAAGTGAAAGACAGTTAAAAAAAAAAGCTTTAAAAGTCTTTAAAAGTTTATTTTATGAATACAAAAGTACATCTTACTACTTACAGTATGATGTAAACTAAACAGACGGTACTGGAGTTCTATTGTTTGCTTGTTTTGTTTGTCCACTATTAGAAACTAATGTGTCAACACTAATGTTTATCCACTATTAAATTACAGTGTGTCAACACTAATGTCTCATATAACATGATGAAAAACAACTCGTTAATGGCCACCTGTGCTATCAATCGTTATTGAAATGGAGAGAACCTGGGATAAGCTTCCTCATTAATAATTAGCATAGATCACTAGTAGGGACCACTAGAGCCACACAAAATACTTGTTTTTTATATAAATTACTGTTTTTCTTTTTAATGTCCCTGAACTCAAAACCTTTTATATCATAACTATAGAGTGTATGGCAAATAAGATATTATTTCCCAGTGTACAAACTATAACCTTTAAGCTGATTGGAAATATATATTCAAAAACTAAACACAACCCTGGTCAGTACTAGCCTACAATGCAAATCCTGGTATTTGAAAATACATGGAGTTAGATAAAAAGTCCTTTTTGTCAGAATGGTTTTACTTTGGGTTTGCCAACATCTGGGGTAGTCCTGTGTCCTAATTGACTTTATGGCTGATGTATTGGGAAATGTCAACTCAGGAAGTTCCTGTTGTGACCATGATAACAGAGGATGCTCCACCTCCCCCCTCTGCTGAGCACATACACAGAGAGGGGGAGAGAGTGAGATCAAGAATTATATGAATAACAGCACTTGTCGCAGCTTTTGGTCTTTCATAAATTAAAACTTCTTTGGAATATAGATATTTATTTACATGCCATGATAGATACATTTCTTATTCGGCAGTTTATTCACTTTTTTAAATGGTAGCTTGAAAACTAAGTAGGGACAAAAAAAAAATGTTAAAGATATTTCCCAAAGATGACTTCATCAACATCTGCAATTCATAATAAAGGCTAATTAAAAGAGATGTTGCAGTAAAAACATTAAAAAGCTGACCAGCAGATCCAGAAATTATGGATGCCAACTCTCCTTAGCTATAGAGGAAGAGGTACAGTAGTTATTAGCACACAGTTTTAGAAGGTTGGTAAACTGGTGCATACATGTACTGTATATTTGGTATCTTTTATTTAGCATGCTTACACCACTGTGACTTTTGTAATTATTCTTAAGTATCTTTAATATGTTTGGCATCAAGCTAAGAACATTAAAAAAAAGATCTTTAATAAATCACTAACATTAACAGTTTATTCATTGACTCAGAACTGTACCAAATAGATCACATTTTAAACACAGTATCAATAATCAATACTGTTAAACATTTATGAAGCCTAAATAATAATAGGCATGCCTACCATTTGAAAGGACCACACACGTCTGAGGCTGAAAAACACCATTACAATTCTCGTTCGCATAAGCAAGGCCAGGCTTTAAGAAATTTTTCATGTGGGGTAGCAAAGTCTGGGCTGTGGGGGTGCACGGCTCCAACTCACATCTGGGTCTTTCTGCCAGCTTGACCCACAGGTTCCTTGCTGGTATCTGCCACACAACCTCACGCTGACCCTAGGGGCAGTGCAGAGCTGCTTATGCATTCACGCTCCTTGACCTTTGTTTATACCGTGTGTCAGCTTTCAGTTTTCTCTTCAGTCCTCTTTGTCTCCCTGTGTTTATCGAGCTGATTGAGCTCTGAACATTTGGGCCTGTTGGTTAATAAAGTTGTTATATTTTCAAAAGGAACATTTATTTATTTATTTAACTGAACATTTAGATCAACTCCACACTGTATTACCAAACGTATTCGCTTGTCTGCCTTCATGCACATAAACTTGAGCAACATCCAACTGTGAATCCATAGGGTTTAATATGGTGTCGGCCCACCCTTTTTAGTTATAACAGCTTCAACCCTTCTGGGAAGGCTTTCCACAAGGTTTAGGAGTGTGTTTATGGGAATTTTTGACCATTTGTCCAGAAACACATTTGTGAGGTCACATACTGATGTTGGATGACAAGGCCTGGCTTACAGTTTCTGCTCTAATTCATCCCAAAGGTTTTCTATCAGGTTGAGGTCAGAACTCTGTGCAGGTCAGTCAAGTTCTTCCACACCAAACTTGCTTTGTGCACTGGTGCGCTGTCATGTTGGAACACAAAGAGGCCATCCCCAAATTGTTCCCACAAACTTGGGAGCACTAAATTGTCCAAAATGTCTTGGTATGCTGAACCATTAAGAGTTCCTTTCTCTGGAATTGAGGAGCTGAGCCCAAATCCTTAAATACAATTCCATACCACAATCCCCTCCGCATCAATCTTTACACTTGACACAATGCAGTCAGACAAGCACCGTTCTCCTGACAACTGCCAAACCCAGACTCATCCATCAGATTTCCAGATAGAGAAGCGTGATTTGTTACTTCAGAGAACATGTCTCCACTCCTCTAGCTGCTCAGATATGGAAGCCCATTCCATGAAGATCTCTAAACACTGTTCTTGAACTAATCTGAATGCCAAATGAAGTTTGGAAGTCTATAGTGATGACCTCTTCAGAACGCGGTGTACTATGCACCTCAGCATCCACTGACCCCACTCTTTGTGTGGCCTACAATTTTGGGGCTGAATTGCTGTCGTTCCCAATCGCTTCCACTTTATTTTAATACCACTAACAACTGACTGTAGAATATATGAAAATGAGGACATTTTATGACTGGAATTGTTGCACAGGTGGCATCCTATCACGGTACCATGCTGGAATTCACTGAGCTCCTGAGAGTGACCCAACAGTTTAACAGACAGACAGAAACTTTATCAATGTCAAAGCACTACCTGTGTGAAAATGGTGCCAGAATGTTCTCCAAAAATAGACTTGCACCTACAAATCACACTTTTCGTTGCCAAAAAAGAAAAAAGCTTTTTGAAAAATCTGTACTGTTAAAAAAAGAGCATAACCATTTATACTGCTTATGAAAGGCCATGTTAAAGAAGTCAGTGAGAGCTGTGGGCTCAGAGCTGGTGGTGGTGGTGGTGGTAGTGGAATGCATGGCTCTTTCTATGAGTTTCAATATATGCTTTTGCATGTGAGGGGAGAATAACCCTTTGTCAGTAAAGGGAAGCTACAACAGTCTGTGACAACTAAAGAACCTAAGTCCATGGTGGTTGAATGCATGATTGAACCATATGTGAAACATGTCGATCGGACATATATACTATATGTTTTCTGCATGTGAGGGGAAGAATGATCCCTTTGCTATTAAAGGAACTTGTGGCAAACTATTTCATGGATAGGACATTTCAGACATTTGGCTCCAACTGCTTTAACCTCAGTTTCCCACACTGGACATCACCCTTGACTACTTTTAATGAAAAGCTGATTAAAAAGTCCCATTTTCTGTTTTACAGCCAAGTTAAACAAATCCAAACAAATGCTAATTCTAACACTTAAATTCATCCTTCAGATCACAGTCTAAAAAACAATTATAGAGGTTTAATCATTAAAAATAGTAATACTCACATAAGCCTTTATTCTCCATAGTTCCACTATGGAGAATAAAGTAAGCTGTTTCAGTCAGCCTTCGGCTGACTGAAACAGCTTACTGAAATAATACTATTCCAATTTGTCCACATTCACGCTGCAGAACCAAAACACTTGTCACATATGATAAACAGAATTAATGGGAACTAAATAATATATAGCTTAGAATAAAGCACCTACATCTTAAAGAGATACACTGCTCAGTACCTAACTATTGTTTGTAAACGTTTTGGATCCACAAATGTTTCATTTTACTAACAAGGAATTAAAGTAGCAGGTTTCGCTTTTGAATAAATTAAATGACATACCAGAATTAAACCCAATTAAAACACACCCACTTGGGGTGGCATACAGCTTAATGTCATCCATGTTAACAAATCTTAGGGAGTTCCTTTGTCATTTGAAATGCTACTTACAACACAAGTAACATTTTAAGGGTTGTTTAACCACACCTCATATTTAAAGATTACTGTGTAATTCGTGGTAGGCAGTGTGATAAGTCTGGGGTTTATTTTCTGGTATAAATAAAATGTACATAAATCACCATATTAGTGAACATCTACTAAAATTGAGACAGCTCTCCAGTTACATACATAACATGAAATTTTGTTTGTCACAGGAAGCACTATGTGAAGGTTAGTAAGTTTTTGCTCTCTCTTTGATAGAAAATATATTGCAAACCTTTGGAGCACAATTGGAATTTTGCTTTTCCCAGTAAAGATCTTTCTCTATTAATTTTTATGTTTAGCTGAAATGTAAATGGAAAAAGACTTTCCTATATTCCGGAGTCTCACAGTAAGCCTTTCACAGTTTGGTTGAAGCCAAGCTCATCATGACAAAGCCAAAGTAAATACAAAACAACACTGGGCAGTGTTCCTGTTGACTCAGTACCCTCATCCAAATTCAATGAAGAACTGATTTTGAAAAGTGCACTCAAACTGACTAAAACCTTGGCACAGTTAACTGAAAGTGCCAAAAAGGGATATAATTCCTCATACGATTAAAACACAGACTTGCTTTAAACAGTTTTACCACTGATAAGCCAGACTAAACAGTTTAAATTTGCTTTCTACATTCTAATCTACAGATCCTTTTATATTAATTATATTTTTGAGTATTTTGCTTTAGGATTATTATTGGATAATCTTGAATCATTTCAGCTTCCATAGTTTTCAGATTTTAGTCTGAAAGCAATGGTAGTCTGGTGGTGTCAGTTGTGTAATCAAATACATTAATCTTAAAAGTTAGTTCTAAAGTTCTAAAAAAAAAAGATAAAATCCCACCCCTTTCAATAACAAACCAGAAAAAAAAGAAAAACAACAAAGTCGTGGTCACTATTGGTCACTATGAAGGAAGGAGGTTTACTGATGGACTGCATATGTGATGCAGATGTGCAAATAGTGGAGCATAACTCTAAATTGACTATAGAAGGTTTTTGTTTGTCTTTTTTTCCTCAGACATAAGGAAAGCCATATGCAGAGAATTTGCTGAGGAAGCACCTCATGTTACCTTTCTCTTTACTTCTGAGTAGTTTCTACTGTATCAGTGAATAAGAATTTTAAATTTATTTTATGTTTAACAGAAAGACTCAAAGTACATCTACAATAAATAAATGAATAAAAAATAAAGATGCTTACTGATAATACTTATACTAATAGTGGTTATCTGATACCATACAGTTGAGATGCGAATTGAGAATACAGGTGCTGGTCATAAAATTAGAATATCATGAAAACGTTGATTTATTTCAGTAATTCCGTTCAAAAATTTAAACTTGTATATTATATTCATTCACTACACACAGACTGATATATTTCAAATGTTTATTTCTTTTAATTTTGATGATTATAACTGACAACTAATGAAAACCTCAAATTCAGTATCTCAGAAAATTTGAAAGACACCTGGTGCCACACTCCAATCAGCTAATTAACCCAAAACACCTGCAAAGGCCTTTAAATGGTCTCTCAGTCTAGTTCTGTAGGCTACACAATCATGGGGAAGACTGATGACTTGACAGCTGTCCAAAAGACGACCATTGACACCTTGCACAAGGAGGGCGAGACACAAAAGGTCATTGCTAAAGAGGCTGGCTGTTCACAGAGCTCTGTGTCCAAGCACATTAACAGAGAGGTGAAGGGAAGGAAAAGATGTGGTAGAAAAAAGTGTCCAAGCAACAGGGATAACTGCACCCTGGAGAGGATTGTGAAACAAAAGCCATTCAAAAATGTGGAGGAGATTCCCAAAGAGTGGACTGCAGCTGGAGTCAGTGCTTCAAGAACCACCACGCACAGACGTATGCAGACGTGGGTTTCAGCTGTCGCAGTCCTTGTGTTGAGCCACTCTTGAACAAGAGACAGTGTCAGAAGCGTCTCGCCTGGGCTAAAGACAGAAAGGACTGGACTGCTGCTGAGTGCTCCAAAGTTACGTTCTCTGATCAAAGTCAATTTTGCATTTCCTTTGGAAATCAAGGTCCCAGAGTCTGGAGGAAGAGAGGAGAGGCACAGAATCCACGTTGCTTGAGGTCCAGTGTAAAGTTTCCACAGTCAGTGATGGTTTGGGGTGCCATGTCATCTGCTGCTCTTGGTCCACTGTGTTTTCTGAGGTCCAAGGTCAACACAGCCATCTACCAGGAAGTTTTAGAGCACTTAATGCTTCCTGCTGCTGACCAACTTTATGGAGATGCAGATTTCATTTTCCAGCAGGACTTGG
The DNA here is from genome assembly GCF_007364275.1 of Archocentrus centrarchus. Classification (NCBI taxonomy): domain Eukaryota; kingdom Metazoa; phylum Chordata; class Actinopteri; order Cichliformes; family Cichlidae; genus Archocentrus; species Archocentrus centrarchus. The sequence continues at coordinate 10,217,717 of NC_044348.1, read as the reverse complement.
CACCTGCACACAGTGCCAAAGCTACCAGTTCCTGCTTTAAGGACGATGGTATCCCTGCTCTTAATTGGCCAGCAAACTCGCCTGCCCTTAACCCCATAGAAAATCTATGGGCTATTGTGAAGAGGAAGATGTGATACACCAGACCCAACAATTCAGAAGAGCTGAAGCTGAAGGCCACTATCAGAGCAACACCTGAGCAGTGCCACAGACTGAGTGACTCCATGCCACGCCGCATTGCTGCAGTAATCCAGGCAAAAGGAGCCCCAACTAAGTACTGAGTGCTGTACATGCTCATACTTTTCATGTTCATACTTTTCAGTTGGCCAACATTTCTAAAAATCCCTTTTTTGTATTGGTCTTAAGTAATATTCAAATTTTCTGAGATGCTGAATTTGGGGTTTTCATTAATTGTCAGTTATAATCATCAAAATTAAAAGAAATAAGCATTTGAAATATATTAGTCTGTGTGTAATGAATGAATATAATATACAAGTTTCACCTTTTGAGTGGAATTACTGAAATAAATCAACGTTTTCATGATATTCTAATTTTATGACCAGCACCTGTACTACCCCAGTGAAAGGGCTTACATGAAGAGGATGTGGGATTCTTTGACACCCAACATCCAGACTGACATTGAAACAACTAGTAGCTCAGTGTTCCAACATCCACAAGAATCGCAACTAGAGACTGATGAGATACAACAGAAATACTACTGCAAGGGAGTCAGGACGTCAGGTCAGGGGGTGATATCATCATCACCGTGTTTCGAATTTTGGAACCAAGCCCCAAGAACAACTGACAGCTGAACAGGAAGAAGATCATGGCTAAGTTGGAAACCTGGACTCTGGACCCTCTGTAGCTGATTACCAAGACTATATGAAGACTATATGTCTACTAGAAGATGTGAATGCAGCACTATAAACAATCCCTACTTTGACCATCACTGAAACCACCCAGTTGATCTATACCATGGCAACAGTGAACCTTTAGATGCTTGGGCATATGATGAACATTCCTGTGATGAGACTTTGTATCGCTGTCTTTATTACACATTTTTACATTTGACATTTTTAATAATGTGTGAGACAAAATCCATTCTTTAATGACATTTTGTGTCATTATTATTTGCATTAAAATGATGTATGCATGTATATGTCTATGCATGCACATGCACAACACAAATACCATATGTAGCATACTGTCTAGGCAAAAATCAGAGCCACACACTGAAAGCGTGAAAACTATAACTCCAATTGCAAGAGTACTACATAACCCACAGTGCTAAGCTGTTATGGGTTTTACACTACATATTTTTTATTTACACAACCTTTATTTTTAGAAGATTTTTAATTATGTTATTATTCAACATATTCTTATTCTCAAGTATACATAATTATATCCTAAGTTGCCACAGACACTTTGTATCTAGTAGCAATAGTATGATAAATAATTGACATACCACTCATTTCTCAGTTGCCACTTTCAGGGACATACCATGCTGTTTGCTTGTGTTTGACTACCTCTGTGTTTGTCTGCATGAAGTAGAATTGCATAAAAACTACCACGCCTAACTACAACATTCAGTATAGCAGTGAAGAGGGGGAAAAGGAAGAACTAATTAAATTTGGGTGTGTCTCTGATTTACCTTCTTTGGTGGAGAATGTGCTTGCTGGGGAAGAATGTGCTCCTTGAGTGCCTTCCTGGTCTATGTTGGATGCTGAATTCGGAGCCCACCTATTAAATTCCCCAAAACCTTCACTACATATTTAAGGATAAAATAATTAGATTAATCTGGATGGAAATGTATGGAAGCTGTAATTTGACTGTTCGAGATATGTACTAGTAATTGCAAGGTCAGTAGTGAGACATGGCAGGGCAATATATAATAGTATAATAGCATATATAATAGTTGGTTAGAACAGCTGAAAATTACCCATCATATTGGATTGCTGCAGAATAAAGCCTCTGAAGTCAGAAGTGTTTTAAGACTTGGAATGTAGAAAGATTTCCAACAACAAATGGCCCCACCAATAACTCTTCTCCTCTGCATCACTCTCTATAAACCTTTGTGTGTGGCAGTGTTATTGAGGTTAATAATAATACAAACAGAAGGATGCTTGTTTTGATGGATGAGGAAAACTGGCATTTAAACTATGACTGTTAAAACAATGCTTTACTGAAAGACGAGCAGGTAATATTTCAAAGGATGACGGAGAATTAATGTTCATTTTTTCCCTTAATGTGTTATCCAGCTTGATTTTAAAGATAGTATATTATGCTCTTCTTCATCTGTCTTCTTTTTTTGGCTCTGCAGAGTAATCCATTTCCCTCAATTTCAGGTCTTGAGGCTTGCCACTAAGGGCCACAGGATCAATATTTGCCAAGTTTAAACCACAGGATTATCCATCTGTCAGGGCTCCCAACAGAAGCTCTCAACTGTGACATAAATCTTGGACTGTCCTCCACCATTTGAGAAGGTCACACCTCAAAACAGCCTTTGTTATATTGTACACCTAAAGGAAGGATTAAGTAGTCAATAATGTCACTCTTACAAATACATTGTACAATCCAACAAAATGCCTTGAATGTCTTATTATAAATTTCACAAAATATGCTGAAATCTCAGCTTTGTGTGAAAAAAAAAAGAAGTTCAGACTTTGAAAATAGAAAGCTCAGCTACTTCACTCTGCCTTTTCTGTCACCCACCAGAAGAGCACAGGAATATGCATGTGCTTCAAACTAAAAGTAAGTCACACAGGCCTGAAGACTGGTTTGGAACCACCTGTTAACCTCTGGTCACAAGAGGAAAAATATATATATTCCCTGACCAGATGAGTGATTGCTGACCATCAATCGATTACACAGCGAATGCCAGCAACCGCTTGCGACCAGTCAGAGAACACACATTCTTGCCGTGTTACCTGAGGTTCCCAGATGGTGAGTGACGAGCCTCCAGGCCTGTGGGAATGGGCCATTAATTTCTGACATGGGATTTCAACCTGCCTCAGGTAACAGTTCTGTGTGGTCCCCCCCCCCCCCCAAAAAAAAAGTAAAATAAAATTATTAAATAAAAAAAACAGAAATAACAAAAACACGGTTTGTTGATTGTTGATTTTTAACTACACTCAACAAAAATCTAACTGCATGAAACAGTTTCTCTATTTCATCTCATAACTAATCAACAATGTACTGTATAAGCACAACAATTTGCATATACACTCAGTATCAGGCTTCAATAGCAACCAGGGTTTCAGATCTTTATGCAGCAGTCCACATGTTATCACAAAGCAAACACAGCGTGGTCAGCGATCAGAGTTCACAGCACTCAGTACTGAGTGTGTCCACTGTTGGCGGCATGCATGTGCGGCACATAGACATCACCAGATTGTCGATAGTGGCATGTGGGATGTTGTCCTATTCCTCCTGGAGTGCATGGGCATGTTAAGGGATAGGTCATTTTAACTTAACTTTTTGGGTTTGTGTGTTTAGATTTTTGTTGAGTGTATATTTTGGGGGGGGGTCCCTTTATGGGCTAGACTCATGCACAGCTCAATAGTTTCTTTTTTTTTATGTGTACAGTACTTAATACGCAGTGTTTTGTAAATATATAGAAAAACTGCATATCAATATTTTTAAAACTTTGCTAGCTTGATAACATAAAGCCAATATACATGTCATGTGTTAATCAGACTTACTCTGAGTAATATTTTAATTACAACCTTGGGTTTTGCCTTGGGCATACTGGTAGTGTTGAAAGTCAGTGAAGCAGCAGATTTGTGATTTTTAAAAACTTTGCAAAATAAATCTTTCAAATGTCATGTTGCAGTATTTCATTAGTTTAGTTAGCAACATATCACACAAACATGTTCAGATAACAGCCTTTTCTTTTCATATATTCCAATTGTTTTGGAAGAGTTGTTTACTAGCATGGGTGTGTTTAGTTTACAATTCGGCCTTATCTTTTGTGTGTCTGCGTGTGTTACTTGTATTTTCTGCATAAGTGCCAACTAGTTTTTCTTTCTTCTTTCCTTGTGCAGGAAATAAATGGGCACGATAGATTTCTGTAGCACTTATTTATCAAATGAACATTTTTTAAGGATAGACTTGTCAAAATCATGGAAATTTTAAAATTTATGTTTAAATTATAGATAATTTTCACTTGTCAATTCAAAATCCTGCACATGTAAAATTTGGTCAGCATATCTTACTGTGATAAGGTGAATTAGCAACAATATGAATTTTGACTCTCTTAATGGAAAAAAAAAGAAAAAGGTAACACCCAGTTAATGCATTTATAATTTAAAATCTTTTTTTTTTACTTAAGTTTCAATTCAGCATGAAGCTTTACTGTTCACAGAGCACAAGATATACAAGCTCTTGGACCACAAAAACTTCCATCCAGTGTATGAGTGAACAAATATATCTGGGCACCAAGTTAAAATACTGGTATGGCACTTTATAACCTTATTTTATAGGAAACACAGGCTCAACATTTAGTTTATGTGCTACTCACATCCTGGATGGAAATAACAAAGCTGATTGATAGATGACCATTTTGTTCAACCACTGACTTCCTGTGCTGGATTTTAACTTAAATTGAATTTCAAGCTCCAATGAGATGTCAGTGTTAACACACTAGAAACACTCTCAGAGAAAATGTTGCTGTCAATGCAGAAAGACATTTTGGCTTTTCTTCCTTCATTCTTTGGCCATTTACCAAACATGCTCATTCATCATTCATTCAAATATGCTCTGGAGGAACAATGTTTCCCCCATCGGATAGATTTGAAAGGTTAATGTTCAACTTACAGCTTTTCTTAAGAAAACTGACAATTTTACGTATGTAGTGATATGAGAGTAAATAATATAAAATTCATTATTCATTATGGATTTTAGAGCATGTAAAAGAAAAGTAGCTGTGGCTTTGGCTGCATGTTTAACAATGCTGTGTGTGTTCAAGGACTCTTTCACATGAAAAGTTATTCTCTGTTATAAAAATCAACAAATAGACTTTGTTTCAAGGTTAGTTAAGAGTGAGGTTAAGGCAACTGGTTCAAAAAGCCCCTAGAAAATGAATGTGATTTCATGTAATGTTCTTAGAAGTGAAAATATCACACATAACTGTTTCTGATCAAAAAAATGTTTACCTCTGAACAAAATTACCAGTTGTTATACATTATTTAAATAGCTAAAAAAATAAATAAAAATACAGCAAGAAGATGCGGAGGGATTAAAATGCACTTATGACAGTAAGCGCATCAAAGATTTTACAGAGCATAGCACTTTACAAGCTTATACCAAAGCCCTTTTGGCTCCCTGTGTCTATGGCCTATCATGTTGGATATGAATATTTTTAATAAATCTTATCAACATTGCACAGTCCAAAGATATATATTTAGTCCAATCTGCCCAGCTCTGCATAATTGAACGTAAAGTGTCTTTTATATGATGCTAAGATGGTTTACATTTCAAAAGCGTAGCTAAAATAGCTTCTATACAAAGAGCTGAAGGGATGGACAGTCTTACTCTTCTAAATGAGTAATATGTATTCTCATGGATGAGTACTGTCTTGCTCTTTTAGCACCTCACTGGACAGTTGGATAATTGAAAAAAAAAAAGAAAAATGGTAAACTTATTCATTTTTCCTCAGCAATAAGAGCACTGCACTTTCAGTGTCATAGGTTATTGATAAAGCTCCATCAAACGTGCTGTATTTCCACTAAAGAGAAAACTAAATCTAAGGAATGCTAAAGATAGTAAACAGAAGAGGTTATCTATAAACTTTCCTATGCCGAGCATCGAAAGCCAGAATGCTAGTTCAATAAAGAAAGATCATTTTACGGAACACCCAGGAATGCATGCAGATCAGTGAATACAGATTTTTCTTATTGGACTCATGCATAAGCTTCATTTGGCTGTGTGAGCAGAATAAAAGACTAACCAACTAAAACGTTTCACCACAGTCAAAACTGCAGTTAGACAAACGGTCAATATTCTGCGTGGAGTGAAAAGCATCTAAAGGTAAAATATGCTTTTATGCTTTTTAATATAAACAGGATCAGTAGTAATGCTTAAACTTCCAATAAATTAGCCTCCTGATATGAATCTGACATCAGCCTTTTCACTTTGATGTAAAATAAAAATTGTACACAAAATCTCAGTGAATCCTGTATCTATACTGCTTGAGCTTCTGAGACAATGTGTAATTTATTGTCAGCATTGTAGGTAGTGCCTTATGTCATTTGGTTCAATATTGGGGGGGGGGGGGGATTTCTTCATACTTCAAACACACTCTGAAGTATGCAAGTTCACATAAAGGCCTTAGCAAACTAACTAAACAACATTAAGAATTCAGACTGAATTAGGATGGATCTGACCAAGAGAAAGGAGCGAATGACTATTCTTTCAGTTCAGCATTTGATAAGACACAGGTGGAGGTAATTCTGTTGGTTAGTTCATCAAATCTTAACCTCACCTACTGTATCTCACAGGCCTTACAACACTGTAAAATTCCCTATGTTCACTAGAAAGGGATGCAGACTGTGCAAAATGACTCTTGAATATTATGACATATATAACAACAGGCTGAAATGGCATTTATATAGAAGAGCGTGACATGGGCACAACCATGTACGAGTGTTAAAAATGTGTGCATGCACTATTGACATTATTAAAAGTGAATCTTAATTTCATGTAATGTTTTAAAACCTCTGCGCTGCTCTTCTCATAAAATGAGTTCATCTCAATTCCATCAAACAGCAAAGTACAGGATCTCTTTTTTTCTAACTCAGACATTAAACTCACACAGAGCTCACGGTCAGCTGCTCTTAGTTTGTGTTTCTTTCAAACCTAAAATATGCCTGCATTTTATTTTGTGTGTGTCATTAACCCAGGGAAATGCATTAGAATTTAACCTGGCATATGTATTCTATAGTCAGGCTGTCAGCGGTGGACTGGAGCTGAACACATCATTTTGCTTTCACTTCAAAGGTAAAATCAATTTGAAGAGAACCCAGAGTGTGAAAGGGGAGTGTGAGGGCATTAGGGTAAGTGTAGACTCTTGGCCCTTGATATCTTTCTGTGATGATGACCCAGGCTCACCGTGACCTTTTTTCCATTCCGTTTCAGTAGAGGTCAGAATTTTTGCCACAGCTGTGAACCTGAGGTCAGTCTACCTCCCGCCAGCAGCTGCTCTCTGTCTTATGATGTTAGGTTCACATTTCAGTTCTTACATGCGAATAAAACTGGGGAGGACAAAACTGCGGTCCACATATTTTATTGTTTCTTTTTGACAAACCACACTATTGCCTGTGTCGTAGCACACAATGTGAAACAAACAAACACATATGAATAGGAACTATAGCTTTTTATTTGTTTGGTATCTCACACTTTGCTTAAGGATGCCTGCCTCATAGAAATCTGTTTAATTTGCAAAAAATCTGCAAACATTTCTCTTTTTTTGTTGCTCGTCAAGAAACAGTTCTTCTATATATTTTGCAAATTGCAAAAACAACTTTGAAACGCAGAACTGAACATTTCAGTAAAACAGTTACATTATTTTCATGAATATAACTTTCTTCCTAAATATAACCACAGACCAAACACTGTGAATGTCAACCCCATTCCTTGATTATATGCATCATTCATTCATTCATTCATTCATTCATTCCAAGAGAAAAAAGAAAGAAAAATACGGAATTACATTTATGTCAAAAGTCATGAAAGGAAGTGTGCACTGGGATCTAGCACTCACAACTTTGTCCCAAATAAACCTGACAACAAAAGGTTGCTCTTTCTGTAGCAAACACATGCAACTGCACATACCATGACTGGCTGAGTGCTTCAAAATGTGCCTTAGAATTCTTCAGCTTTTAAGATTTTTTCAGTATCAAAGTGATGCCAGTGATAAATCAGGACATCCACCCGTGCACAGCAAAAATAACAGCTGTAGTTAAACTGGCAAACCTCACTTTGCAAAAAAATCCTCATGACAGTAAGTTACTGATGTGTAGAACAAATCAAATCCTTAAAGTGACTTTTGATTTATTCATAAGAAGATGCAAACCCAAATGTTTTATGCTGAACTCCATTTAAAGCTCTAATCCTGTTTAGCAGAATACAAAAATTTAAATGATCTATTAAATTATACTCTGATTTAGCTATGTGAATTAGCTCTAGCTGTGGTATACACATTAATGACTCGACAGTTTTATAGAGTTTGAAGTAAATTTTAAAGCAGAACATTTTTACTTTTACTTCAGTAAAAGTTTATTTTACAGAATGGACATAAACTGTAGTATTACTATGTGCATGTAAGTATAGGATTTAGAATAGAATACTTCTTGTACAAATGTAAAAAGTCGATTTAATCAGATCATTTGTTCACTGCTTAGTGAAACAGTGAACAGTCATTTTACTAATAACCACAGATCCAAGTATTTACCAGAAACAGCTCTTTAGTATTGTTTTTGCTGGTCTCTTTATGAACACTAGTAAGATTTTTAAATAACCAAACATCTAAATGTGTCAAATTAAAATAAAAAATTCTAAAGAAAATTGTGTAGGAAATATTTTAGCAGTGACAACAGATGACAGATAGACGTGTGGTATTTCCCTGTGGTCTGCAGGTCCAGGGAAGAGACATATATAACTAAAGATAATCTGCTGGTTAGCTGAACAGAGATAACCGCAAAGCATAAAACTTAGCATACCCAGCACACAGCAGCTGCAAGGGTTGTATGTAATATAGTTATAAGACCCTTTAGATTTACAGAAAATGATAGCAACAACCAACTGTTTTATCAGACCCTAGTTCAGATCAGACAAATGAGCAACTTATTGTTAATCTTGTCCTGTTGTGTTTTGACATTTTTGCTGCTGTTACACCTAAATTTCCCCTTTGCGGGACAATAAAGGCTGTTTCTTCTTCTTCTTCTTCTTCTTCTTGTCACTCCACAGACTGCCTGTTCACAGAACCTGTAATATTATCTGGGTAAACTATTATAGTGGAGCCTGAACCCACAGTGAGTGGAGCTCTGTAACCAGATGTGTACAGCTGTGTTTCACTGAGTGACCATCTGGCAGCAACATAAGCACTTTTCATATTTGTTCACATATTGGAAAATTCAGTTTACTCAGTTGACTATGAAAAAATGTTTTCCTCTTTCTTAGGAATGATGTGCGCTTCTCATTATGATGATTTTCTTTTTTAACCATAAAAGGCATGTGATGGTGTACAACAGACTAGTGGGACAGGAGTGCAGAGGCTTCAGAACTTGTCTTTGAATCCTCTGGTTTCAAAGATTTACTCAGCATTAAAGTAATCCAGTGACAGTTGCCAGTAATTCCACTGCTTCACAACAATAAGTGTTGATAGTTAATTTGTCAGTCTTTATTTTCCAAATTGTAAACTTGACTATTTCTTTTCATTCACCTCTTTTTACTCACCACTCTGCATTTAATCATTAGTTGTTATTAATCTTTGGCTCTCTTCCACAGCATGTCTTTTGTCCTGTCTCTCTCCCCTCAGCCCCAACCGGTCGCGACAGATGACCGCCCCTCCCTGAGCCTGGTTCTGCTGGAGGTTTCTTCCAGTTAAAAGGGAGTTTTTCCTTCCCACCATCGCCAAGTGCTTGCTCATAAGGGGTCTATTGTATGCTCTTTACCTTATAATATAATCTGCCTTGAGGCGAATGTTTGTTATGTTTTGGTGGTATATAAATAAAAAAAAATTGAAGTGAATTGAATACCATTTGAAACAGCACTTCTGTTGCTGCCACAGTGTAACCTGAACTGTCCATCAAAGTGACCAATCACATTAGGACCCCTCTTCCTTTGGGCTCAGCTCCACTAGCAGCACGCACAAAGCAGACACTCTCACGTGTGCGATGGTTTCTTTGTGCACATCACTGCTGAGTTGTACCTGTGTGGGTTGTTCATGCGTGAATTTTTGCTTGTGATTCTGTTTTTTTCTTGTGTGTGACTTAAATATAATTCCAAAAGAAAAACACTCTTTTTTGTCCAATACATTGTATTGGCAAACACTGCATTACATAAATAGGTAAAGAATTTAGAAAGATATATTGTATTCTGTTAAAAATGGGCTTATATGTGTCTGCTTGGATGATCTCAACATTTCATAACTAACAAATGTGTGTGTATTCCTCCTGTAGAAGGAAATGCAGTACATGGGCCAACTGGTACTTGTGCTATATTCATAGCCTAACAACATATTCAGGGCTGCCAGATAGAGAGTGACATTAACCACAATAAACAGCCTAGCTTGGGATATGTCCTGACACCCCCCCTCTGATCCAGTAGATGTACTGCTGTTCATATTGAAGAAAAAGCTAATGCTGGTTCTGATTAAAAGGTGTCAGATACACAGTGCATCACAGTTTGTGTATGGGGCTCCATAGCTGCAGGCCAGTCAGGGTGTCCATGCTGACCCCTGTCACCTGCTGAAAGTGCCAATAACAGGCATGTGAGCATCAGAACTGGACCGCAGGGTAATGGAAGAAGGTGGCCTGGTCTGATGAATCACATTGTCTTTTACATTACGGTACGTGGATGCAATGTTTTGCTGGGAAACCTTGGGTCCTGTCATCTATGTGGATGTTACTTTGACATGTACCACCTTCCTTAGCATTGTTGGAGACCATACACACCCTTTCATGGAAACTGTATTTTCTGATGACTGTGGCCTCTTTCAGCAGGATAATGTGCCCTGAACCAGATGGTTCAGGAATGGTTTTAGGAGCACAACAAAAAGTTTGAGCTGTTGACTTGGCCTCCAAATTTCCCAGATCTCAATCCAATCGAGCATCTGTGGGATGTGCTGGATAAACAAGTCAAATCCATGGAGGCCCCAAATAACATACAGGAAGGATCTGTCACTGACATCTTGGTGCCAGATACCAGTGGAGTCTAGTGGAGTGGAGGGATGGGAGTCAGCCAAAACAGCCCTGACCTGTCAGTCAAAAGTTTGGACACAGTGTTCAACCTCTTGACTGGTCCATACATCCATCCATTCACTTCCGCTTATCCTGGTCAGGGTCGCGGGAGGGCTGGGGGGTGGGGAGCCTATCCCAGCTGACATAGGGCGAAAGGCAGGGTACACCCTGAACAGGTCACCAGCCTGTTGCAGGGCCAACGCAGAGAGACAAACAACCTCACTCACTCATATTCACACCGATGGGCAATTTAGAATGACTAATTAATCTAACCCCAGTAAGTGCATGTCTTTGGACTGTGGGGAAAACCACGCAGGCATGGGGAGAACATGCAAACCCCACATAGCGATGGAGAGGCCTGGGCCAAGGTGGAATCGAACCCAGGCCTTCTAGATGTTAGAAGCCACTGCGCCACCGTGCTGCCTCGCTTGACTGGTACTGTATATAAAATTAATAAACAACAGAAAATGTTGCTTATTCTGTGATCCATGGCCTGATAATTTCTTCCTCCAAAAATGCAGGTTTTGTTTAAACTAGTTGCTTGTATTGCAAATCTGAACACTCATATTTATCATTGGGAATCAACTTATTTTGTAGTTTAGGTATGATAACGTGTTATTAAAATCCTCTCTAGGGAACTTTCTGTTTTGAAGATATGATTGACATGATAACATCAACAACTACATTTGAACTAACATATTGCAACATAAGCAAAGATCCTTTTGAACATATATCCAGAAATGCCCCTTTAGGCTTTCTGCCAGGAGGGATGGGAGTGGTGTGGAGATTGGGGGATGGTAGAGTGGAGCCATGCTCAGCACTTAATGAATATTCAGTGAGACATTGCTGAGCGTCAGCTCAGCAGGTGGGGAGAGGGTGATGTGAATGTAAACCCGCTTTGCTGTAGCTTAAGCTTGCAAGTCCCAAATATTTCTCTGTGCAAGATGCTTTGATGCAACTGCTGTCTCATTATACACAACTTTACACAGCACCATATATTGAAAGTCTATTGACTATGCACAAGCTGTTCTTTATGATCATTTTATTACAAAATTATGTCAGTATTCTATAAAGAACTATTATACTCTATATTACTTTTAATACACTTCCTTTTTCTTTCCTTTGTTAAAAAACAAACAAACAAGCAAACAAAAAAACATACGCTCCACACAAAAGTCCGAATTCTGGAAGGTTTGTAGCCCAGTCTTACTGGTGATGCCTTAAAGTAATTCAATTAATGACTGTATGCACTATTACAATATTTCAGACTGTCAGATTGTCCAAATAGGGTGTATAGCATTCACCTAAAATAAATTTACCACTTTTAAAAAAGACTAAGAATATTATGCACAGTTGCAGCCACTGTGCATTTTGCTCTTTTTTTTTGCTCAGCTTTGTTACTTTGTTCCTATCATGATCACAAGAAGTCTTGGACCCAAAAGTGAACACAAGACTGAATCCAAAGCTAACCAGTTTATTTACAGCAAGCAAATCTTACCTTAAACAATGGGGAGCTTACAGACAGGTTCCATAATCCCCAGAGCATTAGTCTATGGTGTGGGCAGCTGGGGAGGTCAATTCCACGGATGTTGAAAGGATATTGTGATGTTATTTTGTTCTTTTTCCTCCTCAGGAGAGCAGTAGAAAGTGGGGAAGCATGGTGAAGATATTCCCAAAAGGTGTGTGCTGGGGGGGAGAAACTCCAAATAACAGTGGGTGAGCAGCAGGTTGGAACCAACAGGTATACAACCTGCGGACCAGGGCAGGTAGACAAGATGGTAAGAGGCAAGTTCAGAGAAACAACTCAATAACAATTTTGCTTTTCAACTAAGCCTTGACTATTTATCAGTTGTAATGATCTGGTGGCAAGGAGAAGTTAAGCCAATCCTTTTGTGCAATGCAGGGGCAGACAGCAGAAGAGAGAGAACAGGGAGCCACAAGATCCCACGACAGTATCCCACTTGGTGACTTGCCTGGTTTTCAGGTGGAATTCTCTCATCAGTCCATAATTACTAATTGAGGGATTAAAAAAAATGCTCTTCAGCAAAATAACCCTCCCAGTCAACAAGGTATTGGAGACCTCAGGTGAAGATCCATGAGGAAAGTGATCACCTCTTCCTTGGAGGGAAACAGGGGCTGATATCCCGGGTTAAACCAGTACTTGTGGAAGTCATGGTTTTGGGATAATACTCAAACTAGAATAGCTGTGAACTCCAGGTGCTCTTTTTTACAGCTGAAACGCAACAAAGAGCAACCTCAAGCCTGCTCTGTCAGCCCATTGCTTTCAGGGTGATAATCTGATGTGAGACTAACCTTAGCACCTAAAGCCTTACAAAAGGTTCCCCAGACCAGGGAGATGAACTGTGGGCTGCAATCTAAACCAATATCAGCAGGAATGCCATGAAGGTAGAAAACACGAGATACTTGGGGATTAGCTGTTTCTAGGGACATGGGTGATTTGGTTTGTGCTATGAAATGACCTGTTTTGGAGAATCTATATACAATGGTGAGAATGACTGTGTCTACCAACAAAATCAACAGCTATATGTGATTAAGGACTATTAGGGATGGGTAGTGGCTGGAGAAGGCCCGCTGAAGGGTGATGACTAGATTTATTCCTAGAGCAGACAGAGCAAGTCAAGACATAAAAATGGATGGTTTGTAGATGGCCACCAGCTGGGTGCTGTAAGAAATTCACCCCAACCCTGGTGTCAGAAGCATCAACCTCCAAGATAGATTGGATGGATGGGTTAGGCTGGATCCACACCTGGGTAGAAACAAAACTCTCTGTAAGGCTCTTAAATTCAGTCAGTGTTGTCAGCCCATGTGAAAGGAACAGCTGGAGATGTGAGTTGGGTTAGGGGAGCAGCTACCTTACTAGGAATGTTTGATCAAAGCAAATCCTAAGCAAAAAAACACATATTTGAATTAATTAAAAATATGGGACAGAGCATATATATATATATATATATATATATATATATATATATATATATATATATATATATATATATATATATATATATATATATATACATACACACACAGTGGCTTGCAAAAGTATTTATACCCCTTGAACTTTTCCATATTTTGTCACATTACAACCACAAACATAAATATATTACACTGGAATTTACTGTGAAAGACCAACACAAAGTGGTATAAAATTGTGAAGTGGAATGAAAATTATACATGATTCAAAACATTTTTTAGAAATAAAAACTGAAAAGTGCGGTGTGATGCTTGAAGTCACTGAATCTCACTTGGTTTTGGCTCTCACTGCATTACTGCATTATGTCCTGTTCCTGTTACAATGTACACTGATGTTTTGTGCAGCTTAATTTATGTAACTTGATTAATTACAAATCTTTAGATAACTTATTTCATGGTGTCATTTTCATGTGTATTCACTTATTGTATCATTAAATCATTGGCTTGAGCATAGCTATTAGCTTAGCTTTCAGCTGAGTGATTAAAAGCATGGCATCCTCACCTGTAAAATAATTAAAGAATAATCATTCACATCACCAGTATCGACACTCAGATAGGCCACAAAATTTAATATTGAATTGGTGGCTAACTTTGCCAAAACAATACCAGATTCCGTAGTTTCCTGTAGTTTTTACTGAGCTCAAATTTTTAGTAATCTGGCCAAATGTTTTAAACTCCCCAAAATGTGATTATCCACAGTTGACACAGTTAAGAGATTTCAGTTTTATACAGTTCTCTGCAGCTTCTCTCCTCCTTTTATCCCCCCAACACCCCATCCCCAGACCATACTGTAGGTCTTAGATTGCTGTCTTACTTGTTGTTCCTAGGGTATTAGAAGTAGAATGGGAGACAGAATCTTTAGCTTTCAGGTCCCTCTTCTGTGGAACCAGCTCCCAGTTTGGAAGACAGACACCCTCTCTACGCTCTTAAAACTTTCAATTTTGATAAAACTTTTAGTTAGGGCTGAATAGGCCTAGGCTGCTGGGGGCTTCCCATAATGCACTGAATGTTTGTTCTTTATCCAGCTTTTTTCACTCTCACTGTGTTTATGCATAATTATTGATCTCTGCCCCTCTTCCACAGTGCCCCCCCCCCCCCCCCCAACTTGTTGCGGCAAACGGCTGCCCTTCCCTGATCCTGGATCTGCCAGAGGTTTCTTCCTGTCAAAAGGGAGTTTTTCCATCCCACTGTCACCAAGTCCCTGCTCATACAGGGGGTCATTGGGGTTTTCTCTGTTTTATTGTAGGGTCTTTACCTTACAATGCAAAATGCCTACATTGAATTGTAATTTTTTTTTTCTTCTTCATGAAGATTTTTGACTGACTTTTGAGGGTGCAGCAGCAAGAAACTGTTTTCACTGACATTAGTTTTCATAAGATATTCCTTTAAAGTTTTTTAAAAGATTATGGATGTTCAGGACTAGCTTTCCATCTTGCGCCTTCTTCATTCTCTGAATATGATGTATGAATTAATGTTAACAATTCTCCATGTACTTTGAAATTTTACACTGAGAAATTTTATTCATATATTGTTGAACAGGGAGAGCCATTCTCTATCTTTGATTCTGAAATTTTCAGCCTAACTGGGATGCTCTTTTTATACCCTAAAAAAATACTAATTAACCTCATTAGTTGTGAGTCATGCTCCTTGGGTTTCATGTTATTTCTGTCTGTTCTCTTGTTGGATTTAGTTATTGCACTTTGACACGAGCCAAATAAAAGGTCAGGTTTTCATTACTTTATCTGCCTGGAGTCCTGTATTTGGGTCCTGCATTCTATGAACTGTGACAGTAAGCTTCATTTATATGACTCTTCTACAGGGTTTTAGCCAGCTCTCAATTGCCTGGTACTGGCTAGATTCCTGTTCCAGTCTTTTAATAATAATATCTCAATTTTTCTGAAATATGCTGCTGTCATCAAATTCAAAATGGGTTTACATTTTCCAAAAACAATCACATTTCTTGGTTTCAGTATTTGATATGTTGGTTTGCAAGGAAAAAAGCATGCATTTTTATCATCTGCACCAATCCCTGCATTTTAGTAATATGCTGTGTGATGGTGTATCGTTGCAGTGAAACATAAACACTGTTATAAAACCTTTATGTAGTACTTGTGGCGTGCTATCACTGATCACTGTATTTACACTGTCTTTGAAAACCCATCCCTCCAGTTGAAAATTCCCTCTATCCATACGGGACATTATGTACATCAAATATTAATGTTGTACCAACAGAAAATGGTTGCTCCAAAAAAGGATGACCTACTTCCCACATTTAGCCCCAAAGGAACCATCTTTGGAAAAACATGAGAGAGGGATGTTTGGCCAACAGGGCTGCTCTTTTAAGCCTCAGCTGAACATGGTTTTTAATCTCACCCCTGTTCTCTATCCATTTTTTTCAGCCATGAGAAAAAGAAAAAACTTGCAGGAAATACCATATCATCTATAAGAGGGATATGGAAGATGAATCCTTCTAAATAAACTATGCAAGATACCGAAAATATGAAGAATACCATTCTGTAACAGTAAGCACAGGAGTCAAAAGAGCACTTTAAGCATGGTTGCTAAAATACACAGTTAAAATAAAGGAAATTCTGATATATGACATGGATTAATAGGAGGCCATATACTGTAGTTACAAAACCAACTAAACAGAAACCACAAGTTATAGATTTCAGCTTTGTAGTATTAAAAGAATCATGTTATTAAATGAAGTACCCAAATATTTATAGCAAACAGCAAAAGTTATAGATTACTGACCATTCATTTTCATGCTGACCGGACCACCACTTCCTATGAAAACACCACTGTTATGAGCTACAGAATTAAAATCAATCATCAGTTTTTATTCCTAAACTTCTAAGCTTACCTGCATTGGGTAATTGGGTTAGATTTAAGAAGAAGAAGAAGAAGAAGAAACAGCCTTTATTGTCCCACAGAGGGGAAATTTGGGTGTAACAGCAGCCGCAGTTATTATAAATATAAATAAAGATATAATAATTCACACTATTAAGAAAAGAATATATATAAAATCAACAAACAATATTAACCTTAATACTACTAATAATAACACTAACACTATATACAATGTACATGATGTGCCTGTGTGTTGAACCTTAACAGGCCGGACTATTTACAGTATATTATATATTATCCTACATTGTGTAGGTTATTGTGGTTTTTGTTGGGAGCAGTGATGGTTATACAGTCTTACAGCTGCTGGGAGGAAGGATCTGCGGTAACGCTCCTTTGTGCATTTAGGATGCAGCAGTCTGTCACTGAAGGAGCTCTCCAGCTCAGCAACAGTTTCATGCATGGGATGGGAGACCTTGTCCATCAGTGATGTTATTTTGGTCAGAGTCCTTCTGTCTCCCACCACCTGCACTGAGTCGAGAGGACATCCTAGGACAGAGCTGGCTTTCCTGATGAGCTTGTCTATCCTCTTCCTCTCAGCTGTAGACAAGCTGCTGCTCCAACATACTGCTGCATAGAAGATGGCTGATGCCACCACAGAGTCATAGAAGGTCTTCAGGAGTGTCCCCTGCACTCCAAAAGACCTCAGCCTTCTCAGCAGGTAGAGTCTGCTCTGACCCTTCCTGTAGAGCGCATCAGTGTTATGAGTCCAGTCCAGTTTATTGTTTAGGTGAACACCCAGGTACTTATAAGAGTCCACTATCTCAATGTCCACTCCCTGGATGTTCACCGGTGTCCGTGTGGTGGGTCTGCGCCTGCGGAAATCCACCACCAGCTCCTTGGTTTTAGCGGCGTTGATCAGGAGGTGGTTCCGCTGGCACCAGTCCACAAAGTCCTGAGTCCACTGTCTGTACTCTGAGTCATCCTCACCTGTGATGAGGCCAACTATGGCAGAGTCGTCAGAGAACTTCTGCAGATGGCAGCGTGGGGAGTTGATGGAGAAGTCTGCAGTGTAGAGGGTGAAGAGGAACGGTGCCAGCACAGTTCCCTGTGGGGCCCCCGTACTGCAGACCAGCCTGTCAGAGACACAGCCCTGTGTCCTCACGTACTGTGGGCGGTCAGTGAGGTAGTCCAGTATCCACTCGGAGATGTGGTGGTCCACTCCTGACAGTTCCAGCTTGTCTCTCAGAAGTCCTGGCTGGATGGTGTTAAAAGCACTGGAGAAATCAAAGAACATGATCCTCACAGTGCTTCCAGGCTTCTCCAGGTGGGTCAGAGCTCGGTGCAGGAGGTAGATGATGGCGTCATCCACCCCGATGCCAGGCCGGTAGGCGAACTGCAGCGGGTCCAACGAAGACGACACCATGAGGCGTAGATTTCATTTAAAACAAAATGCTAAGCTTCAGGCTTTCCAGACCCCTGCTCTGATCCTGCTTTATAAGATGCAACGCAAGCAAACGTAGTCAAAAGTTTGGACACACTCACCATTCATATGAGTGGGTAAGTGTGTCCAGACTTTTGACTGGTACTGTATGTGTCAATGCTAAACTTCAGTCTCTATTGTGCTTTCAGGCACCAAGCACAGGCCTCCCTGACGCAAGATGGTCATTACTTAATTTGGCAAAAACAACCATATCAGCTAAAAAAACTGCCTGTGTCATCTCCTCCAATCTGAACAATAATATCAGTCGTTTGTTCCAAAACAGCCCATATGAGAGTTTCCAAAATGGCTTTGCATGTCATATCGGTTATGTCAATATGCATTGTGGCTGTAGCACAGAAGGTAGAGCAGGTCATCTACTAATCTCAAGGTTGTTGGTTCAATCACGGGCTGTTCCAGTCTGTAGCCCTAATTATTGTATTATTGTTTGTAAATGAGAACTGGTTCTCAAACAAAAATAAAGGTTTAAAATAAAATTATACTTGGATAAAATACTGAAGTGTTTGTGTGAATGAAGCATGTTGTGTAAAGTGCTTCGAGTACTTAAGTACAGTAGAAATGCACTGTATATAAGAAGCAGTCTATTTAATGTTTTAGCTTTTCCTGTGGCATCTTATACCATTTAGTCCCCACAGACTTTTCAGAAATCTGAGAAAATCCATATTTACGTAATTCTTCAGGATTTGCTGGAGAAAGCAGAACATGTCATTCTCACACCCTTTTGTGTATGACCACAAGAGGTTGCTTAATTTTATGTTAAAACATAGGAGGTGGTTGTAAAATGTGCCTGCACAAATGACCTTTGAGGTTGTTTTTTAATGGAGGACAGGCTTGCTAAATTTAACATAAACCCCTTTGAGACATGAACTGCTTTCCAATCTGATGGTCTTTTTATGTGTCAGCACCATGACTGAATGAACACTTCCTAGGTCAGACTAAGTAACATTTTTGCATAACTTTGAACATGAACTGTGTGCAGCCCCATTAGTACACACATATAATTTGGAAACTACCCTCTAAAAAATCAACTAAGAAAGAAGATGCATCAGTAGACTTCCCATAGCAATCAGTGGACTTCCCATGGAAGTTTGGACGGTGGACATATGGACATATATTTGCTTCAAGGTTCAACATGTGCATTCAGAGATGCTCTTTTGGATACCTTTGTTGTAACAATTGCTTATTTGAGATACTTTTGCCTCAATATCAACTCCAACCATTCCTGTTATTGTGGTTAAAAAAAAAAAAAAAAAAAATCTCTAAAATTTCTTCTTCAGAACTGGTACAAAGCCTCATATGTTGGTGCCTGTTGGTCAGCCCCATGTAAAAGAAAGCTGATACATATTAGCAGGCAGTCAAAAGTGTGCACACACAGGGAAAGTAAAGTAGTACTAACCACCAGATAGTAACTGGAATATTGAGTTCTATACATGAACAAAAATGACTCATGTATCTACCCCCCCACCCCCACCCCACCCCGAATCTACTGAATTTCCATTTTGGATCTACAGGATACAAGCATTTTTTTAATTTTTTTTTTTTTTTTAACTTTTTGACAGCCTCTTGCACTCTATCCAGTAACCTGAGTTAGAAGCTTTGCAAAGCCTGTAGGTTGCCCTTTATAGATCTGATAGATCTCCTCATTAGTCACACTCAAATTCATACCTGTAGGCAGGCAGTTTTCTAAATTCTAAAGCAACACACTAACTGATGTAGGCTAAGTGTACTTGATGTCAAGCTGTATGGGATGCCTACCAAAATGAAAGTGCAATGTGGTAGAAGAAAATATTCAGGCAACTGTGATGAATGAGCTGACTCCGGATTACAACATGTAAACATGCACTGTCCACTTGCCGTATCTCCAATCCATTAGCTATCATCCAACTCTGCATTAAGGCTGTTTGTTTGTTTTGTTCCCTTCTCCCCTATTTTGTGCCACTGTTTGCCTGCAACCCTCCAAGAATCACTGCCTTTTCCGTTTTCCAATTTCAGCTGCTTCCTCTGGAGCGAGGTTTGATGAATGTCGCTCACATTAGGGTGACCTCTGAGATAACCCCTCCTTTCTTTCCCAAGAAAATTCATCAGGCAGTCAGCCAGCCCCAGGGATATGTGATTCAGCACTCAAGGTGAGTGTCACAGAGGCCTCAGATTGCCAGATATTGGTGAGGAGTGAGTAGGACAGCAATGTGTTGTTTTTGACACTCTTAAAGCCTTAAAGACATGTCTTGTACACGCACATTAACACTATACTAACAAGCAACTCTAATTAATGTTATTTTATTATGAGAAAAATACTGCTACGGTAAAATGTGGTCATTTCTCAAACAAACCTACAGACTTCAGACTCTACTGCAGTTTCCCCAGCTCTGCATTGAATCGTACTCGGCTTTAGGTTTTCTTTCGACCCGAACTCTGTTGTTGTGGTTAAATCTTAAGGGTCCCATCAACAAATTTGGCACCTGTAGTCAGCATCTGTTTTCAACAACAACAAGGCAAGTAGCATGAGTTATGCTTACTCATAGAGAAAGAGAGTAATCTCTTGGTTCTGTCAGAACCAATATTTATGGCACTGATAAATCTTTTAGGAATCCATGGAGCTCTTTGTGAGGATGCAAAGGTGGTTTGATTGCATGCACAGGATCTCCGTTTTTTTTTTTTTTAACCGCCTACTGGTAGCACTGTTGCTTCTGTATAATTAGGATTAGTGTTGCTGCTTGTGTAGGAGGGTGTGCATGAAGGTGTGAGAGCTGGTGACGACTTTTTGGTTACTTTATTATTCTTGTTAGTTGCCATCTGATGTTCACTTTAAGAACATTTAAAATATAGTCACATGGGACTTTAGACAGGCGTTTCTTAGTACTGTGTTTTTATTATGTTGGCAGAGACACGAACAACAAAAACAATAATGTAAATAGTAAAGTGTTATCTTTTAAAAAGAACAATAAAATGCATGAATTCATCAGCATCCAGTCAGTACCATACACTACACATATTTCAATGATATATATATTTTGACACTATATGATAGAAGCATTTACTTGGTCTTTTGTACACATCTGAAAAAAGATTAATCAGTTAAGGAAAGATACTATCATCCCTCTCTTTGTTTAGTCTATTTAAATCTATTCCACACTGTGAAAACAGCTAATCACAATAAAATAGCATTATGTCCATTGTTATGATCTGATGAACAACCAACCTCAATCATTGCAAAACACAACATAGTATCTGCCTCAGCCATAAAGGCCTCCGAAAGAGTGTGACTGCACATCCCACCTCTGCAGATATGTGAAACAGTGAAACAACAGGTTGGAGCAGTTACAGCACTAACACAGGCACTGAACTGTGAGACACACCAGCAATAGGATCAGCAACCACCTCACCACCTTAGGGGGTCAATCCCTTCCAAAATCCACTGCATCCAATCTTAAACCCAGGGAGCAATCCAGCAACTCAACTGTGGTGAGTTTATGGTGACGTTAAGTCCAAGTGGTGTTGTGCAGTGTTTATTTCTCCAAAATATTTCATTAAAGATCCAGACAGAAGATAAGATGAATATATTTTCCAAATAATGACTGAAAAGATACAAATATACTTTTTTATGGTTGGTTATGTATTGTTTTGGATGCCACTGTTTCACATCTTAATGTTTTTGCTGCTATCATATTGTTTGGACTTAGAAGTTAGAATATTTGGACCAAGCTAGAGTATACCAGCTAACACCAGCAAGCTTGGGTAGCAAGCTGGCTCCATAAACTTATGGGTGCAACACACAGATATACATTATATATCTGATAATTAGCACCAAGTTACATACTAAATAACATCTGAAGCCATACTGTGACCCTCTAGAGTTGTTATGAAGGAGACATTACAAATACTCTATCCAAAAACTATCCATAACTATCCAAAGCTATCCACATAGGGCATTTTAAGTCTACAGGGATTGACTTGTTTTTGAAGCATGCCTCAAGTGGCCATTAGAGGAACTGCAGTTTTTGGTACTTCCATGCTGGTTTAATATTTCATCACCAGAGGTCCCTTGAATCCACCACAGAAAGTAAACAGTTAGTCTCAAAGTATTTCAGGCAGTTTTAAAAGTTAATACACAATGTATTAAAATAATAAATCAAAACAAACTTACTGCTGTGAGGCAGAAAAGGGTAGCCTTTATAAATTATAAATCAGGCCTATTCATGTTAGCCTGCAAACAAATAGAAATAAGTCAACCATGTTCTACTTAAAAATGTTTTGGCTGAATTTAATGAATTTAATACATCTAGCTATAAATGTGTGGTTAAAATTACCATGACTATGTTCATTTTAAGTCACAGTTGTTTTTGAGATTTCAGTCAGGAACAAAATGATTGAGAAACTAAAAATACACAAATTACTAGATTAGACTAAAGAAGTGTTATTGCAGACCTCAGTACTGGTATGAACTCAAGATGTCCTGGAGTCTTACTGGTCTTAGGTGCATCAGTTGAACATCTGCCCTCTCTTGCCCTTTTTGAAAAGAAAAGTTAGATGCTTGAGAAAATCCGAATTTTGTTCATATCTTTCTGTTCACATTATACATACTACACATTTTAACACCATTTATTATTCTGCAAAAAGTCTACACAAGTTTTGCAATTCTCACAAGAAAAATCTATTCTTTGTTCTAATCCTGGGTCATAGGTTCAAAAGTTCTAAATAAAAATGTGCCTCTTGCCAACATACACAAACAGAAATAAAAGACGAGGCCAGGCCACCTCACTGCTCTGTTAGTTTCTCATTTCTGGCCGCAGGATGAGATTTTCCCAATTGTATGGCTAATAGACTGAGTTGATAAATATATTTTTCATGAACTGTTGAGGTGCAAAAGATGTACAGTGATCCCTCACCTATCGCGGAGGTTACGTTCCAGAGACCCCTGCGATAGGTGAAAATCCGCGAAGTAGCGTTATATTTATTTTATTATTTATATATATTTTAAGGCTTTATAAACCGTTCCCACACTCATATAAACCTTTCCCACTCTCTTACTACAACTTGAATGATGAAGATGATGAATTATGTAGCTGTGCAGTACCGATGGCGATGAAGGTGGTGCAGTATCTTCGCCCTCGGCCGTAACTTCTATTTCCACTATTGGCGTAGGCGTAACTGATCTCGTCATCAAGGGCGTAGGAAGGAGTTTACTATTGGGGGGACACATATCGGAAACCTGACATATCCGTAAATACTCGGAGCAAAGCATAAAAAATGCTATTTGATCTTTTAGTTTCTCCTTTTTCAAATGTTTCTTGGAAAAATAGTGTTGTGTACACCTGTATTATTGCATGTATAATTTGCATATATATATGTTTTATGTTTTAGATGTGGACAAACCACTAAACAAAATGGCTTGAGTCTTTTATGAAGCATAATGACCATGTCATTCCAGGCTGTAGGGCTTACTTTATTAGCTGGCCACACTGGTACTAGTACAAAGGAATATTAGGGCCACACTGAGAAAAAAAATAAATTGTGCATTTTGAGAATAAATTCAAAATTTAAAAAAAAAGTCAAAATCTGCAGATTTAAGTCGTTTCAAAACAACTGCCACGACACGTCTGTTATACCCTCCAGAATGTCTTGTATTATGAGTTAGTGAAACTATACTTCAGAATCGGTTTTAGTAACAAGGAAATTATTTCTCTTTTAGTACACAAACACGATGTAGTGGTAAGTATGAGGACGTTAAAGAGAGAGTGCAGAAAGCTGCATCTGCTCAGAAGGAAAAACCACACAACCTGGCAATGGTTAGATGCAAGGATGGCTGCACCTTCGTACAGTACAGAGGGGACATGTAGAACCACAAGACACAATAACACAGCTGATCAAGTTGTTTCTACCCAAGGCATTTTGTAGAGAGTGTAGCAGCTGTGGCTGTTATTTGACTTGAAATGATGACTTTGACGATTTTGACTTTATTCTCAAAATGCTCAAAACGATTTATTTTTTTTCCTCAATGTGGCCCTCACATTCCTTCATATACTACCAAGCTAAATATTTCAGTAGCACAAAAATAATTCAGTAACGCTCAGAAGTGCAAAGTTTGATGTGTTTTGTTGGTCGAAAACATTTAATCCTGGTAAAAAATGCATTCTCACCCTCCTGCCCTCTGGGAGGCGCTATAGGAGCCTCCGGACAAGGACCAGCAGGTACTTCCCCACAGCTGTCACACTCCTGAACTATGTTTCCTGACATCTGAACCACATAAACAATATTGGACTGAGCATACGCACGCACGCACACACACACACACAACCACTCTCAGCCATCCATAACTGAACAACTGGCACACACTTATATTAATCTGTAACATATGTAGCATGCATAATCCTGTTCACAGCCTGTACATTCACCACAGTTATAGCTTGTATATACTTGTAGTCATGGCGCATTCACAACAGTGTTGTATACCGTGTACGCATTATATCTATACTTAAAGTTTTGCTAAAGCACTTCTGGATGGATGCAAACTGCATTTCGTTGCCTGTACTTGAGACATGCGCAATGACAATAAAGCTGAATCTATCTATCTATCTATCTATGTAGGTTGACTGGCAACAGAACTGGTTCTTTAATTAATCAACATTCTGACATGAAAGAATCCTCACAGATAATGTAATGAACAAATTATTCACTTTTTAATATCAACCTTAAGTTAAAAAAAAAAAAACAGCTATTAAATTATGCCTATTCAGTTTGAAACTCTAATCTAATAAATCAAAATAAATATCAATAAAAATAATAACTAAAAGAAATAAATAAAAGTGATACCTCCACATTTAATAGACAAGCTGTGTGCCTCTGTACAGCCCTGCATTTAGCCAAACAGGTACACAAAAAGGTTAAAAACATTGGCCTATGCAGAAGAGCCAAAATGATTTTTCCGCCTTTCATTTGAAATTCATTGCAAATTGACTTCTTGTCCAGTAAGTAAACTTTATCCTATGTATGAAAGTAAACTGACAAACAAGCCATATTCATGGAAACATTCGCAACAGACCGTTTTACCTCATTCAAAGAGTTTCTGACTCCTGCCGCTGTCTCCGGCTCCCAAACACTCGGAGCCGTTCAGAGGGGGGGGGCGGGAGAGCGCAGTGGCACGACGCTATGTTGCGCCTTCAAAATAAAAGCATGCGAGGTAAAAATTTTTCTCCTCCCCAGTGTAATTTTTGGGTGGGACAAATGCACCTGTCTTCAATATTAGGGGGGGGGCATGTCCCCCCCCCCCGGTTCCTACGCCTATGCTCTTCATCCGAGTGATGAACATAGTTATGTGTTACAGAAATACATATTGTAATGATCCATGATGGACGTTATTGCTAAATGTGTGTCACAGTTATTGTTCTCTTTAAGTTAGGTTGTTTTGGGGTTGAACCGGAAGGAGATGTGGGGGGTCGCTCTTGGGAGGGAGGTCTCTTTTTTTTCTTGTGTGAGTTAGAGTTGGCTGTATCCGGCGAGAGCTGTTCTGTGTGTGTCCGGCCTGATTAAATGGTGTTAGTAACGAAACCTCTGCCTGGTGCTTGGGTGACATAACGGAACGTTACACTGGTGTCAGAAGCTTAAACTACGAACTACCACGCCTGGATCTATTACCAGCGGCTCTGCTCACGGCTCAGGGACACAACTCCCGATTATGCGGAGGAACACTGTTAAGAAGGAGGAGCAGGAGATGGATATCCGACCCGCTCGCAGCGTGAGGGAAGCGGCGCTCCAGCTGGCTGCTGAGGCTGGGTTCTCCCCAGGTTTGTCTCGGCTGGAGGGCCGTTCGCGCCATGATCGCCATTTCGGCGGGACGGAGCGGAGGTCATGTGATGTAAACAATGATGGCAGCGCCCATGCACAGCCGGCTACGGTAAACATAAAGACACCCAAGTTCAGCGGTAAGACGCCGTGGGAAGTGTTTATTGCTCAGTTTGAACTATTAGCTGCTGCAGCTCGCTGGTCTGTGGAACATAAAGCATTGCAATTAGCTCTGTGCCTGTGTGAGGATGCAGCAGCATGCCTGCTGCTGCTGAGTGAAACAGAGAGGGGAGACTATACTGCTCTAGTTGGGGCACTCCAGAGACGGTTTGGGCAGTATAACCAGCCTGTGCTACTGAGGTCAGAGTTTCACAACAGACGGAGACTGCCTGGAGAACCGCTGCGTATCCTGGCCCATGACATTGAGTGCCTCTGCAGGCGGGCCTATGACAACATGCCCCTTGCAGTGCAGACAGAGCTCGCCCGTGATCAGTTCCTACAGGCCCTCAGTCCCAAAGAGCTCCGTATTCAGACACAGCTTGCTCGTCCAACCACACTCAGTGCAGCTCTGGAGTTGGCGTTGGAGAGGGAGATGCTGACAGGACCTCCTGGAGGGGCTGAGGATTCACCAGTGGTCAGAGCAACATCTGCACCTGCTGAGCGGACGGAGAGGCAGGGGGGACCACACAGCATGACCCAGGCGGCTGCTCTTCAGTCACCTTCTCCCCGTGCTGGCACACGCCGCCGACCACAAAGCTGCTGGGGATGTGGACAAGCTGGACATCTCATCAGGCAGTGCCCCAGGTTTGCAGCGGCGCAGGGAAACGGTCAGGGGCCCGTGTAGGTGGGAGTACACGGGCCGTCGTGACCAACACCCCCACACCACCCACATTGTCACCTGGCATGGTCATTACTGTAGGCTGGACCCAAGTTGGTGACTTTTGCCACATTCCGGTGGTGGTTGATGGGGTATCCTGCACAGCACTCCTCGACACAGGGTCCAACACAACACTGGTCCGACCTGACATCATTCCAGCTGGGACTGCCATGCAAACAACCAATGTGCAGCTTAAGACAGTGACTGGTGACCTGGCCCCCATAAAAGGGAGGGGGATGTTTCAGTTTAAGGTTGGAGACCTAACCATGCCTTTTGCTGCCTGGGTGGCTGACGTCCAGGATGCCTGCATCCTGGGGCTGGACTTTTTACGAGCCATTGATGGTGTGCTGGACCTCGGGGAAGGCTGTCTGTTACTCCCGGGAGGAGAGAGGGTGCAGCTTAAACCCCCACCTTTAAACCCATCCCCTGCTGTAATAGCGGCTTGCACCTCGGAGTCCCCTGTATTACCACTAGTTGAACAGCGAACTGATGAAGAGGAGAGGCTGTCAGCAGTGAGAAACGTCTGGTCCAGGAACTGTGAGGGCCTGACTCAGCAGCAGCAAGGAAGTCTATGGCAGGTGCTCTTGGACTTTAAAGACATTTTTGCCCTCACAGAGTGTGATGTAGGCCTGACACACCTGGTGGAACACGTTATTGACACTGGGGATGCTCGTCCTGTTAAAATGCGTCCTCGTCGCCTTCCTCTGGCTCATCAGGAGGCGGCTGACCAAGAACTGCGTGAGATGCTAAAGATGGGCATCATAGAGCCATCTGAAAGTCCCTGGGCATCTGCTGTGGTGATGGTGCCCAAGAAGAACAGTCCACGAATGCGCTTCTGCGTGGACTACAGGCCACTTAATAAAGTTACTAAAAAGGACTCTTATCCCCTTCCCAGAATCGATGAGTCTCTCGACCTGGTGGCAGGGTCTTCCTGGTTCTCCACCCTGGACCTGCGAAGTGGTTACTGGCAGGTGCCTCTGTCCCCAGATTCTAGACCAAAGACGGCCTTTTGCACGAACAGGGGACTGTGGCAGTTCAGAGTCCTGAGCTTTGGCCTGTGCAACGCCCCAGCCACCTTTGAGAGACTTATGGACGGTGTGCTGGCTGGTGTCCCAAGACAGCAGTGTCTGGTCTACCTGGACGACCTCCTGGTGCATGGGACCTCTTTTGAAACCACCATGGATACCCTGAGACAGGTAATGGAGAGAGTAAGGGCCGCAGGCCTTAAGCTGCACCCGGACAAGTGTCACTTCATGAGGAAGGAGGTGGAGTTCCTTGGTCACAAGTTGGGTCGGGAGGGCATCAGCACTTTGGAGGAAAAAGTGCAGACCATTAGGGACTGGCCCACTCCCGCAGACCAGGTGCAACTAAAAAGCTTCCTGGGACTGGCGTCATATTACAGGAGGTTTGTAAAAGGCTTCTCCTCCATAGCTGCACCACTCTTTCGCCTGCTGCAGAAGGATCACGACTTCAGCTGGACCCAAGACTGTCAGCAGGCATTCGACACCCTGCGCAGATCCCTGACGGAGTCTCCGATCCTTGCCCCACCTGACCCCGCACTACCATTTGTCCTGGACACAGATGCAAGTAGTGTGGGACTGGGAGCCGTGCTGTCGCAGGTCGGACCTGAAGGTGAGAAGGTGGTGGCATACTTCAGCCGGGTCCTGAATAAGAGTGAGCGACGCTATTGTGTCACACGGCGAGAGCTCCTGGCTGTGGTGATGGCAGTGAGACACTTTAAGTACTACCTATGTGGCACGCCTTTTATCATCAGGACTGATCATGCCGCCCTCCAGTGGCTTATGTCTTTCAGAGAACCAGAGGGGCAGGTGGCTCGTTGGCTGGAGGAGCTCCAGGCCTTTAATTTCACTGTGGAGCACAGAGCAGGGGCACACCACTCCAATGCGGATGCACTATCCCGCCGCCCATGTGCCGCGACAGGCTGCCGCTATTGTGGGAAGCGGGAGGAGAAGGAGAGGGAACTCACAGCAACAGATAATCCTGCACAGCTCTCCTGCAGGGCACTCCTAGTGGTGGACATGGCAGAATGGAGGGCCCAGCAGGAGCAAGACACCGACCTGCTACCAGTACTACGATGGCTTGAGAACGAGCAGCGACCTAACTGGGATGAGGTTACCGGGCTCTCTATCGCCACCAAAGGGCTGTGGGCCAAGTTCAATGCTCTAAGGTTGGACAAGGGAGTGCTGCAGCGCGGCTGGAAAGATCCTGCTACAGGTGAGGAAAGGTGGCAAGTTGTGGTACCCAAGTCGCTAAGGCCAGCGGTGCTGGAAGCCTGCCATGGGAGTAGAGGCGCTGGCCACTTTGGCGTGTCAAAGACCCTTCGCCGCCTGCGCCAGGGTTACTATTGGGGCCAGCAGCGTAGAGATGTGGAGGGCTTCTGCCGAAGCTGTGACTCCTGTGCCGCCCACAAAGGTCCGCTGGACCAGTCCCGTGCTCAACTTCAACAGCAACCGGCAGGTGCACCGATGGAGCGAGTGGCTGTGGACATCATGGGGCCATTTCCCCGGACTGATAGGGGAAACCGCTATGTGGTTGCTGCTATGGACTATTTTACCAAATGGCCGGAAGCATACGCCATCCCGGACCAGGAGGCGGAGACAGTGGCTGACACATTAGTGGAGGGAATGCTCAGCAGATTTGGAACGGCAGGGGTTCTTCACAGTGACCAAGGCCGTAACTTTGAGTCCAGGGTGTTTGCTGCCATGTGCGAACGCCTTGGAATTCAGAAGACCCGCACCACGCCACTCCACCCCCAGAGTGATGGCCTGGTGGAAAGGTTTAATAGGACACTGGCCCAGCAGTTAGCCATCATCACGTCAGAACACCAGCGTGACTGGGACACTCACCTCCCACTCATCCTAATGGCCTACAGGTCAGCCGTCCAGGACTCCACCCAGTGCACACCCGCCCTGCTCATGTTAGGGAGAGAACCAAGGACCCCTGCTGAACTGGCTTTTGGGAAACCTCCTGATGCTCCGGATGCGCCACCGGGTCAAAGCTATGCCAGGAAGCTGCAGGACCGACTGGAGTCGGCGCATTCCTATGCTCGGGACCAGCTGGCAAAGGCGGGACTGCGGCAAAAGAGAAACTACGACCTGACTACTAAAGGGAGGCACTTCCGTGCTGGAGAGCTGGTGTGGGTCTACAGCCCGAAGAGAAAAAAAGGACGGTGTCCTAAACTGGACAGCAACTGGGTTGGACCCTGCAGTGTCCTGGAACGAGTTGGGGAAGTGGTTTATAGAGTACAGTTACCACCTAGAGGCAGGAAAGTGGTCCTGCACAGAGACAGGATGGCCCCTTATAAGGGTCGTTCTCCTTCCCCTTTCTCTGAGGGATGCGTGCAAATCCCCCACACGCCAGCTCAGCTGGACTCCCAGCTGGACATGGCTCCCTCCCCATCCCCTTGTTCTCCCCCTCAGTTTCCTGTAGTTCATGCCACCCCTCGGAAGCCAAAGAGGCGACGTCAACTGCCTCCCCGCCTCAGAGACTGTGTTTTTCCCTCGAGGACGAGGAACTTTTTGTTGGGGGAGCAGTGTAATGATCCATGATGGACGTTATTGCTAAATGTGTGTCACAGTTATTGTTCTCTTTAAGTTAGGTTGTTTTGGGGTTGAACCGGAAGGAGATGTGGGGGGTCGCTCTTGGAAGGGAGGTCTCTTTTTTTCTTGTGTGAGTTAGAGTTGGCTGTATCCGGCGAGAGCTGTTCTGTGTGTGTCCGGCCTGATTAAATGGTGTTAGTAACGAAACCTCTGCCTGGTGCTTGGGTGACATAACGGAACGTTACAATATATACCGCAAAATCCCGTAATATAGTGAAAACTCTGTGGAAAAGAATTAGTAATATATTTTTTTATCCGCGACACAGTGAAGCCGCAATAAGTGAACCGCGATATAACGAGGGATGACTGTAGATTCAAATGTGACCCAATCTATATTTTTTAAATAATAAAAATAATTTTGAATAATTATAACCTAAAATGCTCTCCAATTTTTATAGTTACAAGTAGAAAAAGAAAAACAAGTTAATTAACAAAAAAATTAGACTGAAACACTCTGTAATTGATTTGTTGAGTAAAAGCTTCCAGTACTGTATATTGCATGTGTATTGTGAGGAGAGAAATATGTGGTGTGACTTGTTTATGCAGCAATAACTGCAAATTCAGGTTGGTGTTAATTTTCAATCAGTCCTGTACATCAGCTTGGAGAAATTTTAGTCCATTCCAAAGCTCAATGGAACATTAAACCCAGGGATATTGGTGGGTTTATGCACATTGCTTCAGGCTACCTCATTTCAGTTGAATTAAGGTCAGGCCTTTGCCATTCCGAAAACATTATCCTCATTCTTCTTTGATCAGTTTTTGTATCACAAATTGTACGCTGTGTTATTGTCCTTCTTTGTGTCCTGTCCAAGAATTCATTGTTTCATCAATGAAGCTAGGTGTCCTGGCCCAAATTCAACAAAAGAGGCCTGAGCTTTGATACTAACACCAGTAAATGTTAGAGATGAGAGAAAGTGCTTATGCTGAAATGCAGTGCTTTAGGTTGTCCAAAGATAAAGCTTCTATTTAAAACAAAAGTTTTCTTTTAGTGTCACGCCTTGTACAAAATATTGTTCACACTGGCTTGATCAAGTAATCTTTAACATTTATTTGTGTTATTTTTGAGGGCTTTTGAATTCTCCTTGTAGACCTGCCATACATTAGTGTGGAATGTGGAGTGATAATGTGAAAGAGGCCTTTACGTTCATTAGATGCCTGACCTTTCTGATGATTATCTGGAGGCACCTTTGTTGGTCAGTCACTCCCAAAGAGGGTTGAAGTTGTCTTGAATTTCCTTCATTTGTACATACACTGCAGCTGCAGTGATGTGGACACTGCACCGATCTGTCATGGTGAAGAGAGCTGAGCTTGAAAGTGAATCCATCGATTTACAGGTCGATCTATATCTCTACCCTCACCTACTGTATGGTCACGAGGTTTGGGTAGTGACCGAAAGAGTGAGCTCGCGGTTACAAATGGCAGAAATGAGCTTCCTCCAAAGGGTGCCTGGCTTCTCCCTTAGAGAGTGCTTAGGGTGAAGAGTGCTGTTATTCGAGAGGAGCGCAGAGTAAAGCCGTTACTCCTCCACCTCAAATGTTGAGGTGGTACGGGTATCTGACTTGGATGCCTCCTGATTGCCTCCTGGGTGAGGTGTTCCTGGCATGCCCTGCCAGGAGGCCCCAGAGTAGACCCAGGACACACTCAAGAGATTATACCTCTCGGCTGGCCAGGGAATACCACAATGTTCCCCTGGATAAGCTGGAGGAGGAGGTGGCTATGCAGAGGTAGGTATGGGTTTCTGTGCTGACCCAGCCCCGGGTAAGCAGAAGAAAATAGATGGATGGAGGTATGTACATGTGGATTATTGTCCAATAATCCACACTCTTGTTGGAGTCCAAACTCTTAAGAGATGGTTGTGTAACTTTTTCCAGCCTGTTGAGCTTTAAAAACTGTTTTTAATTTTTTTTTTTTCATTCCCTTCCACAAATGTGTTATGAAGGGTCAGAAGAGATCACCTGAGAATCACTTTCTCTCACTCTTTTCTCTTCGTTTCATAGTCTCCCAGAAATTATTGATCTCTAAGATTAATTTGCATTAGTAATCGCAATTTGCAGGAGCAGAGTTGCAACTTATCATGTTTCATATGTCAGAGGTTATTATTATGGTTCATGGTTTACTAGATTGGTGCTGCTTCTTCAAACACCTACACAGAATGTGATACTTAAATGTATGGATGTGGATTATGCATATGGAAATAGCAGTTCTACAGGAGAACAAACACTTGCTGCAGTTCAGCACACTCTGGGTCAGATCAAGCAAGCGTTAAAAGGAGGAGTCCAAATGGTGAAATAAGATTTTACTGTAATTTACAATAAAATAAATAAAACAAACAAAAATTTTATTACAATAGCTAAAATAACTATACAGGAATGGGTATATATATATATATATATATATATATATATATATATATATATATATATATACCGTATTTTTCGGACTATAAGCCGCTACTTTTTTCCCACGTTTTGAACCATGCGGCTTATAGCCCGGTGCGGCGTTTCTGTGGATTTTTCTTTAACCACCAGGGGGCTCTTTAGCAGGATATGAATCATGGGACGTCAAAGTTGGAAATCAAAGAAGAAAGCGCCAACAAGTGCTAGCAGCAGGCACAAAAGAGATTTTTTTCAAACTCCCTCATCATGGAAACCACAAAAAGAACTTCCTATGATGCCGCTTTTAAGTTGAGGGCTATCGACCTGGCACTACAGGAGGGAAATAGAGCCGCTGCACGTAAGCTCGGCGTGAACGAATCAATGGTGAATTGACTTGTTATAACTCAAATTTGGGGTTGTCTGTCCCCCGCTGCTGAGCGCCGAGTAATTGTGGAAAACCGAGAGCGGCGGAGATACCAGCGGCTTATAGCCCGGTGCGGCTTATATATGTACGTTTCCAGTTTTTTCCAAAAAATTTGTAGGTGCGGCTTATAGTATGGTGCGCTCTATAGTCCGGAAAATACGGTATATATATATATATATATATATATATATATGACCCAGCTGTATGTTTTGCATCAATAATTAGCTATGGTAAGATTTAGTTAGCTAAGATTTAGTTAGCTGAAATAGCTAATGTTAATTGGCAAGTAAAGTATGATACAGCTAAAATAAATGAACAATAAGCAAGACACTAAAGTTAAATTTGCCCATAATTTTTGCCAGCAAACTTTCTTTATGTGTCTTCAGTTCATTGTACTACACAATGATCAGTAACTTGTAATAAAGTGAGAAAATCAGAGAAAGGATGTCTATAAGATAAATCAAATACAGTATAGCTCACCGACAAATGAGTCCACGCTTACCTAGGGATCCAACTTTTTCCACTTCAGATCCGAACAGCAAATTTCACTGTCCCAATGACTATATCTTGACAGAAAAGAGGAAACACCAGAGGGTTTTGCTAATAAAAATTAACAGCTCAGACTTCCTCTTGAGGAACATTTAATTCAGTGTTTTTCCTTTAAAGTTCCATACCGGATGGATGCAAAGCTGAAACCACAAATACAGATAGCTTGGCTTATGCTATACGCTGATGCAGAGCACCAAGGCAATACCTGGAAACTGAAAATCAATATTTTAGATTTAAGGCAGCATTAGGCTCAACTTAAACATTGGTTTTCTAACTTTACAAGACACACTGTAACAAATAAATATATCCAGGAATGTAAATTTACTGAGCCAGTATTTTATTAGTAAGATAATAATTTTCAGCTTCAGCATAAAAAAAAAGAAAAAGGAAAAATGTATTTATATTATTTAGCTTTTCCCCCAAAACATTTATTAATAAACCTGAAATGCCTGAAAATAAATGCAGCTCATTTCAGCTCAGTGTGACAGTCAAAGTCTACTACATAGTGTCATTTGCAGATTTGTTAGTGAATAAAGTAAGTTAAAATTATCACATTTAATTACTTTTGTCCTCTTATGTGCAGTACCCAAACTGAATTTTCCTTTTCTTTCCTGGTGAAAAATTTGTTGACAGCAACTGAAAATGAAAATGTGAATCAGACCAATTTTTTTTTTATTAAGAATTTCCCAAATGTGGGATGAATAAAGCATTTCTTCTTATTATTATTTTATAAACCCATGACTACAAAATCACACTCCAACCAAGTAATAAGGATTTGTCAAAATACATTAACACTCCATCGAGGCTATGTTCAGAAAGTTTAGGTCCCGGCTTTTGAATCTGAAAGTTGCTTCAACTACAACATTGATCTATTCTGATCCAATCAAGATTTCAGTGATTCTAACCAGTTAAACCTCTGCAGATGAAGTGTTTTCATATTGAACTCTATGAATGAGGAAAGCAAAAGGTATGTTAGAATAACTGCATGACCTTTTGCTCAGCAGAATGAGTTGAGTCAAAGAAACTGAGTTTTATTGAGTAAAATGTGCCACTGCTCAGGTTAGGATTGAGTCAGTTGACCCAGTTACTCATCTATCTAGAATGAAAAACCCAGAGATTGCCTTCTCTTAGGGTTAACAAGCTCAGACTCCACTAAACCTGCTTTTTGGAACAGTCCATAGACGACCTTACTGGCTTTGACAGATCAGCATGTTTCACCAATCTAACCCTGCACTTTTACCAGCACAAACCATCTTATAGCTCTTTTTAAATGCTGCTATCACACATTTTGGGATATCCGCACTTCCATAATGTCTGCACTCTTACATGCTCCTGGATTATCCCATGTCAAGCAGATGCTGAAAAAGTGAGCTTCAATTTCTGTAAGCTGTAGGAACGGTATTGTGTGCATTTGACTTCCTGTCATTTTGTGTGTGTGTGTGTGTGTGTGTGTGCGTGCGTGCGTGCGTGCGTGTGCAGTGCAGTCCAGAAAACCTTGTTTTGTGTGCCATTCATCCCTGCCATGCCATGCTGTGCTGTGAATACATGAAATTACCCCTGTTAAAAAAATGTTACCACTAATAACACTGAAATAAATTTCTTGGTAGAACTTCTTAACATATGCAGCATTATTTAGATGTTTTGTTTTTAAAAAGATACAATATTGGTTAAGTGATATTTCAGTAATGCTATGACCAGCTCTTCTCCTGTATCTCTAATGAGCATAGGTTGTGTTCATGTGGACAGAGATGGCCTCCTCACTAATTGCCAGAAATGTGTTTTTAAAAAAGTATGGCCATGTAAACACTGCAACATCGTTTAACACTTTGACAGTAAAGCACCCCACAACTGTAATGATAAGTAAACACAAAATACTTGAAGATAAACAGTAAAATATTTTAGTAAGTGACTATGGTACATGTCTCATTCAGACATTTACAGTACAAATATATGTTAATACTACCAGTTTTATAGGGTTACCACTGAAGTCAACTAAAGGATCAAGATTTCTTCCTCCAAAATCTATAATTTTCATGGATTATTTTTTCAGATTTATATTTGCCATATTTCATCCATCCATCCATGGATGGAGGGACGCAGCTCAACTGGCAAATTGACAACTTGGCTTTTTTGTTCAGCTCTATCTTCACCATGACTGACCAGTACATCATCTGCATCACTGGAGCCACGGCCCCAATCTGTCTGTCAATCTCTCGCTCCCTTCTTCCCTCACTCATGAACAAGACCCTGAGATATTTAAACTCCACTTGGAGCAGCAACTTGTCCCTGACCCAGAATGGGCACACCCTTTTCCAACTGTGGACCATGGCCTCAGACTTGGGGGTGCTAATACTTATTCCTGCCACTTCATACTCAGCTGTGAGCTGGAGGTCACCTCCTGATGAAGCCAATAGGACCACATCATCTGCAAAAAGCAGAAAGGAGATTCTGTTATGGTGTATGCTGTCTCGTGTGTGTTGTATTTAGTTTTGCTTCCCTTGTCTTATTTTCTTTGATTAGTTTCAATTGTCTATCCTGGTGTTTCCCATTTCCCTAATTACCTGTTTGTCTTCATCTAGGTCCATATTCTCCAGCATTATGATAATACACTAAATAGAGAGCCAAATTAAACAGAAAATAAGAAAACGGGCCAAAGAAAAATCAATCTAAATATGATACAATAAGGAGCTTAAATCTAAAATGAATGCAGGTACTGTATGATGGTAATGATGGCTCATTTTGCTCATTTTAAGCATGGTGACAGCAACACATTAAAAAAAAAAAAAAAAAGGTTGGATAGGAGCAATAAAAGGAATGGAAATTAGTTGGCCGATGATAAAAAATGGGAACATCTCACAAATAATTAGCTTAATTAGTAACTCATTGAGTCAAAAAAAAAAGAGGATTCCAGCAAGATTAAGAGGTGTATAACATTTTATGGAGGTCTAGGTGGAAAAATAACAGCTCAACAATTCAAAAGAAAAAGTTTCTTTGAATTTGTGGGTTTCATCATCTACAGTTCATATGAGCCAACATATTTTTGTGACAAAGCTTTCACCTTTCCCATTTATTAGGGTCTTCTGTGTGTCATTCAAGCAGCAGATCTGCTCTTGATTTCATGAGCGTGCACATTGCACTAAACAGAAAAAGAGTGCAGCAGTTACAGGTCTTGTCACTTTTGGCATCTAGCAGTAGCTATCTAATCAACTAAGACAAGACTTCAATCAGGACTATGGATACAGGATACATTTTTTAAAAAGAAAAAAGTTTGAGGGCTATGATGCACAAGCAAGGTCAGTGGAATCTATCAGGCTGTCCTAAAAGCTCCCTGAAAAGCCTTCAGCTGATTCAAAATGCTGCAGCTAGAGTACTGACAGGGACTAGAAAGAGAGAGCATATTTCTCCCATACTGGCTTCTCTTCATTGGCTCCCTGTTAAATCTAGAATAGAATTTAAAATCCTTCTCTTCACATACAAGGTCTTGAATAATCAGGCCCTATCTTATCTCAAAGACCTCATAGAACCGTATCACCCAAATAGAGCACTTTGCTCTCAGACTGCTGGCTTACTTGTGGTTCCTAGGATACTTAAGAGTAGAATGGCAGGCAGAGCCTTCAGCTTTCAGGCGCCTCTTCTGTGGAACCAGCTTCCAGCTTGGATTCGGGAGACAGACACCCTCTCTATTTTTAAGATTAGGCTTAAAACTTTCCTTTTTGATCAAGCTTATAGTTAGTGCTGGATCAGGTGACTTTGAACCATACCTTAGTTATGCTGCTATAGGCCTAGGCTGCTAGGGGGTTCCCATAATGCACTTTTTACTCTGTTTATACTTCACTCTGTATTTAATCATTAGTTATTATTAATCTCTTTCCCTCTTCCACAGCATGTCTTTTGTCCTGTCTCTCTCCCCTCATCCACAACTGGTCACGGCAGATGGCTGTCCCTCCCTGAGCCTGGTTCTGCCGGAGGTTTCTTCCTGTTAAAAGGGAATTCTTCCTTCTCACTGTCACCAAATGCTTGCTCACAGAGGGTTGTGACTGTTGGGTTCTCTGTTCTTGTTGGGTCTTTACCTACAGTTAAACCACACATCCCTTTAGGATGCACTTTGATCATCCTTACCAGACTATCCTTCCACTTAGAGCATTTTTTCACTAGATATATTCTGTTCATTTATTTCATTCAGATATGGTATTTTATAACATTTTGCTTTAGCTCAGCTTTGCAACCTTCATGTGGCTGCAGACACTGGTAAATATAATATAGACTGATGCCAAAGAAATACTTTGAAGCCACTGAGATAGACAGGCACCAAAGGCAGGTATCAAGGCCACCTTGAATCTCTGCGACTTTAAGGTGACCTTATCTAAAAAAAAAAAAATCAGTGCCTTTTAACACATGGACTTGTCTCTATCGCTCTACCAAAAAATGGCTCCGAGTTCACATATTCGTTGTTTGCTATCTGATTAAGAAATACTACTAAATCTACTGTGGTACACAGAAGTAGAACATTCAGTTTTATTACTGTCCTGTGCCTTTACATGCTTCTGTAAAACTCAGCTGGGAGTCTTTTCAGCACTTGTTCTGTTTGACACAGCTCTCCCATTCATGTGTGTTTTAGTCATCTATGCTTGTGATATATGCTGTGATGCTTCTTGTTCATTTGAATGTGTGACAGGCTTTAGAGGTAATGGATCCATTACTGGGAGAAGGTGGCAATTGTTGCATCTGGATTCCTTTCCCATCTCTACTATATATGAATGTTGTTTAACGCTATTCATCATCACTACACCCTTTTTTTTCTTTTTTCTTTTTTTTTTATAACCTTTTAGTGTTAGGAGCTTCACCACTTGGTTACCTGTTATGGGAGTTTTCCTTTTCTGGTCCTGTCAGAGCAGAGTTTGTGTGCTCCAGGTTTCTTTTCAAGCTGGGCTAAAATGTTGGCTTTTGCTTTCGCTGCAGATTTGAACTGCCTTTGGGCAGGATTTTTCAAGTCTGCCTAAAACAATTTCATTTTTGAACTCAGAATCACCCCTTATG
Organism: Archocentrus centrarchus; assembly: GCF_007364275.1. Taxonomy (NCBI): domain Eukaryota; kingdom Metazoa; phylum Chordata; class Actinopteri; order Cichliformes; family Cichlidae; genus Archocentrus; species Archocentrus centrarchus. The sequence goes on along the minus strand of NC_044348.1, from coordinate 10,178,759 downwards.
GCATATTCAAATAAACTCTACGACTTTTTCTTGTTTCCAATAATTTTTCATACTTTGTCCAACCACTGGATTGTGGAAGTATCAAGATGTGCCAAAACTGTGGAAAGCCTAATGCATGTAGAGTTCCGCTGACTGAATAAAGCTTATTTGATATGCTATGGACCAAAGAATAACATTTTAAATTGTTGATCACACCCAGAGATGATAAACTGCTGAGCTGAATCAATTTTAAACTCAAATTCAAAGCAGTATGCATCTACAAGTATAAGATAATGATGATGGTTCCATTAGAATATATGTGTAGCAACCACAGACCAGTGCAGATCAGGGAATTTATACAGTTTTAGTGGTTCTTTTTGTAGGTGAGGCTCTAGGCTGTTATATGTTTGAATGGCTATCTCTATTATTTCTTATAGATGGCAGAATTTCCCCGTCTTGTTCTTTGAAGATTCCACAACTTTGTACAGTCCTTTCATATTTTCAGGATGCAGGGATAGGGGATAACTGTTGTGCTTCCTACCCAGATGTTGTGGCTGTCCATTTTGGATGAAGCGGTTGAATGTTCAAAGGGTGTTGTCTGCAGCTGTACACTCACGGTGCTCCTTCAGTCACTGTGGCAATATAAGCTCAACCTCATATTATTCTTCTTTCTAGGAACACACATCATACCTTGGGGTGTGTGAAAGGGTATCAATTAACTAAAGGTGTTTTTTTTAAATCAGATTCAGGTAAATTTATTGGTGGTTTAAATATCATGTGAGACACTGGAAGTTTGTGAAAATGTTTGTTGTGGATTGTAACCAAAGGCCAGTGGTCTATTTCATGCATACTAGATTGCCATACATGTAATCATAAAACTGATAACAAGCAAAAACCACTGCTAGTAAATCTTTTACTATTTGTGCATGTGTGTGTGTGTGTGTGTGTGTGTGTGTGTGTGTGTGTGTGTGTGTTGTGTGACATGTTTTAAGCATGTTGAAGGCATCCTGTGGATGCTGTGTTAACTTACAGTACCAGTCAAAAGTTTGGTCACACTCCCACTTCCTATGAATGGTCAAGTGTGTTCAAACTTTTGACTGGTACTGTGTGTTTGGATAGGTAGTTGATTATCCTTAGGAAGTATTTTGAGAACTTCTTTGTCCTCTGGAGTTGGATTAATTGCTGTGACTTTTGCTGGATTTGTTTATAGTCATTTGGTTATGAACACATGTACAACACAGCTCACCTTCTTGAGACTGAACTTGGAATTTTAGGGCCTGAGCTTTCTCTTTGTGGTGTAATCAAACATTTTTCAGATTTGACTGTGTGAGAAGTGGGATGTCTCAATGTGACCATGTACTTCAATTCAATTCAATACAATTTTTTAATTTATGTAGCGCCAAATCAAAGCAACAGTCACCATATATACACTGCTCAAAAAAATAAAGGGAACACTCAAATAACACATCCTAGATCTGAATGAATGAAATATTCTCATTGAATACTTTGTTCTGTACAAAGTTGAATGTGCTGACAACAAAATCACACAAAAATCATCAATGGAAATTAAATTTATTAACCAATGGAGGCCTGGATTTGGAGTCACACACAAAATTAAAGTGGAAAAACACACTACAGGCTGATCCAACTTTGATGTAATGTCCTTAAAACAAGTCAAAATGAGGCTCAGTATTGTGTGTGGCCTCCACGTGCCTGTATGACCTCCCTACAACGCCTGGGCATGCTCCTGATGAGGTGGCTGATGGTCACCTGAGGGATCTCCTCCCAGACCTGGACTAAAGCATCCGCCAACTCCTGGACAGTCTGTAGTGCAACGTGACGTTGGTGGATGGAGCGAGACATGATGTCCCAGATGTGCTCAATCGGATTTAGGTCTGGGGAACGGGCGGGCCAGTCCATAGCTTCAATGCCTTCATCTTGCAGGAACTGCTAAAAACACTCCAGCCACATGAGGTCTAGCATTGTCCTGCATTAGGAGGAACCCAGGGCCAACCGCACCAGCATATGGTCTCACAAGGGGTCTGAGGATCTCATCTTGGTACCTAATGGCAGTCATGCTACCTCTGGCGAGCACATGGAGGGCTGTGCAGCCCTCCAAAGAAATGCCACCCCACACCATTACTGACCCACTGCCAAACTGGTCATGCTGAAGGATGCTACAGGCAGCAGATCGCTCTCCACGGCGTCTCCAGACTCTGTCACATCTGTCACATGTGCTCAGTGTGAACCTGCTTTCATCTGTGAAGAGCACAGGGCGCCAGTGGCAAATTTGCCAATCCTGGTATTCTCTGGCAAATGCCAAGCGTCCTGCACGGTGGTGGGCTGTGAGCACAACCCCCATCTGTGGACGTCGGGCCCTCACACCATCCTCATGGAGTCGGTTTCTAACTGTTTGTGCAGACACATGCACATTTGTGGCCTGCTGGAGGTCATTTTGCAGGGCTCTGGCAGTGCTCCTCCTGTTCCTCCTTGCACAAAGGCGGAGGTAGCGGTCCTGCTGCTGGGTTGTTGCCCTCCTAGGCCTCCTCCACGTCTCCTGGTGTACTGGCCTGTCTCCTGGTAGCGCCTCCAGCCTCTGGACCAGGGGTAGGGAACTCCAGGCCTCGAGAGCCGGTGTCCTGCAGGTTTTAGATGTGTCCCTGATCCAGCACACCTGACTCAAATGACTGAATTACCTCCTCAGTCTGCAGTCAAGTTCTCCAGAGTCCTGCTAATGACTTCTATATGTGATTCAGGTGTGCTGGATCAGGGCCACATCTAAAACCTGCAGGACACCGGCTCTCGCGGCCTGGAGTTCCCTACCCCTGCTCTGGACACTACGCTGACAGACACAGCAAACCTTCTTGCCACAGCTTGCATTGATGTGCCATCCTGGATGAGCTGCACTACCTGAGCCACTTGTATGGGTTGTAGAGTCCGTCTCATGCTACCACGAGTGCGAAAGCACCACCATTCACCATTCAAAAGTGACCAAAACATCAGCCAGAAAGCATAGGTACTGAGAAGTGGTCTGTGGTCCCCACCTGCAGAACCACTCCTTTATTGAGTGTGTCTTGCTAATTGCCAATAATTTCCACCTGTTGTCTATTCCATTTGCACAACAGCATGTGAAACTGATTGTCAATCAGTGTTGCTTCCTAAGTGGACAGTTTGATTTCACAGAAGTTTGATTTACTTGGAGTTATATTGTGTTGTTTAAGTGTTCCCTTTGTTTTTTTGAACAGTGTATATATATATATATATATATATATATATATGTGTGTGTGTGTATATATTAGGGGTGGGACTTTAACACGTTAATTTTGATTAATTAATTACGGGGAAAATAATGAATTAAAAATTTTAACGCATTTTAATCGCACTTTGCACAGTGGAATGTTTCTCAGTGCACGAGTTCCAGGCATACAGATTATATCGACGCACAATGTCCAAATTCAGGAGCCGCATCGTTAGAAGGACCCGGCCCACGTCCTTCGTAGCCCACGAAGACCGCAAAGGCTGGAAGTGAGCGGCTAGCCTTCATATCACCTGTCCTCACCTCTGCGTAGCTCATGTCGCCTAGCAACCGTGAGTGCGAAGCACAGCTGTGTAAAAGCAGCTGGTTAAACGGAGAACGAACTTTTTCTCCTTTTTGTGGTTTAATTGTATGTCTTTTATTCAAAATAAGCTGTTAAAATAAGCATAACACATTTCAACATCAAGGAATACAGCTGTGCGAATGATTAATTTCCAACTATATTAAGTGAGACATAAATGTTGAATAAAACTATCCAGTTCCGCCCTTCGTTGGTCTGTGTAGTAGACTGGTGGGAAAATAAACAAGATTTTGAAGTTTAAGTTTTCTCTTTATTATTGTAGGGTCTTCAATTTATAATATAAAGCACCTTATGGTGTTGCTGTGATTTGGCACTGCATAAATAAAATTGAATTGAATTGAACTGAACTGAACTGAAATATGTGGTCACATTAAGAGATATCCCACTTCTCGCATATTCACTGGAAATCATGATGAATGTTCAACTTGACATATTTTTACATTAACATATGAATTAACCAAAAGGACATTGAGAGGACAGTCCTGAGAGACTTCCTGAAGTGGGCTATTCCACAGTCAAAACAATCTACACTTACTCAGAGATATTTTATAAACTGGTCCACTTCTAGTAAAGTATCTGGGCTGGGATACGCACCTAGTGTTTCTAGATCCTAATAATGCTTGTGGGGGCATGTACTGAAGATGTGGTTGGTGCTTACTGGATGTCACAATAGCAAGGCAAATCATCAGTGTACCTACAACAATAGATTATACTACATTTCTGGATAGTAGAGTATTGTATGAGGGGCAGACCCGATAATGATTTTGTGCTTTATCTGAGTTCATTGCAAAGATAAACAGTATGGCTCTGGAGTGTCTGATATGACATAGAGTAGATATTATGGACAAATACTGACAAGTATTTTAAACTACTAAAAATTGTTTGTCTCTGTGCCTGTGTGTGGGTGGGCAGGCACATGCAGAGAAGTCATGCTTTCATCTATTGATAGGGGTACACAGTAGCGTGAATACATACAGTGTATTGTCTCCATCTGCGTAATGCTCCTGAAAAAAAGGCTCATTAGATCTCCATCTGGTGGATCCAGTAAATGCTACAACCCAAGCTGCTGCAAGGCCAATTGAACAGTAAAATTATGGAGGCTTTTTGGGAAATCATTATCAACAGTTTCCTAAATCAGCTCCTCATCCTCATTTCTGTTGATTCAGTTCATACACATATATACATGAGTTTGCAAAAGACAACTTCAAACAAATTAAAGGAACACCTTGAAAACACACCAGATCTCAATGGAAGAAAAAAATCTGGAAATCTATACTGATGTGGAATGGGCAGTGTGTTAGGAACGAAAGGATTGTTTGATGAAATGAAAATGATCAACCTACAGAGGGATTTCAAAGACACCCTGAAAATCAAAGTGAAAAATTATGTCGCAGGCTAATCCATTTTGCCAATTTTTTTTTTTTTTTTTTTAAAGCCTGTCATGTCTGGCAGATCTTGCAAACAGAACTGTAATCTGAATGCATTGTTGTGCCAAACATATTTGCTATTTAAAGATGAGCTCTATAGGTTCTGTATAGGCTCCTCTTGTTAGTGTGTGACCCTTTATTTTATTTGAATTATTTTTAACATGCTATGTGACAAATTGTGCTTGAGCTGACAGGCCTAGGAAAAAGAAAAGAGGAAGGGAAAGAGGAAGAAGAAAAAAAAAAAAAAGAAAAGAGAGAAAAGAGAAAAAAGAAACAGGAAAGAGTGCAAGTAAGTAAACCAAATAGTTCATCACTTGTTAAACATAAGATACTGACAATATTTGCAAAATTAAAAATTGTGTGGGGAAAACAAAATAAAAGAAGAAGCATGGTTACACAAACCAACCCTTTTACTTACCAATGATGGCAGAACGCCCCAGCTCTGCCCATCTGCCCCAGAAGCTAGAGGCGGGCTAAGAAAGCCCCAGGAAGCCCAGGCCACCAGCAGCCCATGAAGACCTACGAAGACCCGAGGCCACTCATTCCAAAGAGAACCACACACCCACCCCAACAGATGGGAGAGAGAGGTCCCAGACGGCGCCCCCCTCCAGCCGAGGAGCAAGGGCCCCAGAGAACCCGAGGCGATGAGAAGCAAACCCCCCCCCCCAGCAGCCAGCCCCCTGCACAGGCCCGCGGCAGGGCTCCAGGGCCCCCGGCACCGAGGACTGCCCGACCCCCCAAAGAGCCCCCTCCCCCCGACGCCAAAGAAGCCACCGCAGCCCCGTGCCACAACCCCCAGGGGAGCAGGTTAACTCCCACGCCGGAACATCCAGCCCCACCCAGGAACCCCAAGGCACCCACACCCCGGTGGGGCAGGGGGGAGGAGGCAACCAGCAGAGAGCAGCCAGGAGGCAAGGCACAAGGCCCAGACCCAGGTCCAGCCATACATACAAACACACACACACACCCGCAAGCACACCCATGTACACATTTATGTACAGATATACATGCATGCACATACGCACTCACCCCCACACATATAAACATAGATACACCGTACGCACACATTCACTCACGCACCCATAATCACGAAGACAGTGACAAATACACAAAGACACACATTCATCCATAGCTACCCACCCTCTGAAGATGGGGCGAGTGGAAACCACCCCAGGGCCAACAGTGACCCCAAGACGCTGCCAGCCCGGTCCCCAAGGAACCACCCGACCCCCACCCTGGGCGAGGTGTAAGAAATCGGGGTGTGAGATGACCCATCCACCCCTCCCCCTCCCCAACTTGTAAGTGTATATGTTTGTTTGTGAATGAATGAGGTGTATAGGGTGCAGTTAAAATTGAGGGGACAGTTGTGCCACAAGCACCAACTGCTGGTTGTCAGAGCTTGCCTCCCCAAAACCCTCCATGTCTAAAGTGCAAATAAAATTTGGGGACAGACTGTAATGAGGATCTGAGTGGGGCCACCTCAGCGGCCCCATCTCATCAACCTCTGGGTAACATGCCTGCCCCAAAGGTCCTGTGTGTATCAAGTTGTATGTGTGTATGTGTTGTGAATTATAATGACTATAGTGCAATTAAAAAGGAGAGGCAAGTGGCCGCGCGGCTCTGCACGTGGCCTCTCCACCCTACATCTGTGAGTGATATGTATTCTGCGTGTGTGTGCGTGTTTGTGTGTGTGGGAAGGGTGGGGCGGGGGGGCATATGACCAGGAAGAAAAAAGGCAACCTGGAAGAACCCACCGCAGGGCCCCAAAAGTGCAGACCGGACACCCCGACGCAGGCCAGGCCAACCCACCCCACCTTGTGGTGCGCCCAGGACAGCAGAGACCCAAAATTTAATTGCAGCAACTCAAAATGGTACTCAGTAGTTTGTATGGCCCCCACATGCTTGTATGCATACCTGACAACATGAGGCCAGGCATTGTTGTGAACCAGGAGGAACCCAGGGCCCACTACCAATGTAGGGTCTGACAATGAGTCCAAGGATTTGATCCTGATACCTAATGGCAGTCGGGGTACTGTTGCCTAGTCTGTAGAGGTCTATGTGTCGCTCCATAGACCATCACTGACCCACCACAAAACCAGTCATGCTGAAAAATGTTACAGGCATCATAACTTTCTCCACAGCTTCTCCAGACCCTTTCATGCCTCTCACATGTACTCAGGGTGAATCTGCTCTCATCTGCCAGAGTACCAGTGGTGGACCTGCCAATTCTGGTATTCTAGGGCAAATGTCATTCACACAAAGGTGTGAATGGGGCTTGAGGTGCCCTGTCTTGCATTCCTTCCCCAGGTGCCTCAACCCCCATTCACACCTTTGTTCAGGTGACCTCAATAGGTCACTTGTTAGAATGGGGCAAAGTCCCAAATTGGTTTCACCCAAAACCACTGATTGTAATGACCCACGCCTCCTTTCACACCTCGGCGCATGTGGTTATGCACAATAGTGGGTCACAACCACCTCCAGGGGACTACGCCCACTGGGATTTAAATACTTGGGTCTCTCGACCTTTTGGTCTGAGAACTGAAGAAGCCTTTCGGATGAGAGGTACTTTTTCAAGCTCCAGAGACTAACAGTAGAATTGAAAGTAGCGGTACATAAAGATATGTCTTTGAGATGGTTATGAATAATTTTTTTTCTCTAATGGTTAAAATTTTATTTGTGAAGAAATTCATTAAATCATTACTAGTTAATGTTAAAGGAATACTCGGCTCAACAGAGCTTTGACTCTTTGTCAGCCAGACTACAGTACTGAAAAGAAACCTAGGGTTATTCTTATTTTCTTCAATCAGTGATGAATAGTAAGATGTCCTAGCTTCACGGAGGGCTATTTTATTTTATTTTTTTTTAATAGAGCAACAAACTCTTTTTCCAGGCTAAATGAAGATTGACTCTTAATATAAATACAGATGGATGGAATGAGTTTGTTTTTCAGGGTGACTGTTCTTACCTTAAGCAAAAGGAGGAGATGCTTAGGCATCGAGAAGGAGCTTGGAGTTGAACTGTTTCTTTCTGGCATTGACTGGAACCAGTTAAAGTGGTTTGGACATCTAAGGATGACTTGTGGATTCACATATTTTTTCTGGGAATCCAGCCAGAAGGAGACACTGAGGCAGACCCAGATCCAAATACTGCAGGATACGCCACTTTGCCTTTGACCACCTTGGACAACCTTGATGACGTCATAAGAGAAAAGGACATCTGACCTTGTTTTTCACTACTATTCAGATAAAATAATACATAACCTTCTGCATATTCAAAATAATTAAAAATGCACTGATTAAGTGCACCATTATCTCCCTTATTTTTTTTTATTACCACAATTATATTTTGAAAACACTGCTTTTTTAAAAGTCAAATTGATTGTATTCCATGTGCAATTTATGTACTATACAGAACAGCTTGATTTGTGGGGCACATATGGAAATGAATGGAGGAGCCTGGCTTAAGCTAAATAACTTCATTGCGTCTTGATTAGACTTATCTTTATCTATGCACACTTTGTCTCTATGCGCTTCATATCCCAAACTTAACAATAATAATAATACTGTAATGAAGCCTTGTTTAAATTAGTATTACATTAGCATCCAAGCTTCCACTCAGCTGCAATAATTTCCCCCAGACAGCCTTCCTTTGTTTAGTGTTAACCATGGATTACACTTTTGCCCTCCCATCTGTCTTTCAATAAAGCCTTGTAATGAGAAACTGTGTGTATCATTGTAAGGGAAGTCCAAGCTCAATCACAGTTACAAGAGAATTTGGTGCCTCTTTCCCATGTCCCAGATGTATTTATGCTACTCTATTTTGGATCACCAGTTTTATTTTATGTATTGTATGATGTTAGAATATTGAATGCTGTATCTTTTCAAGGAGCACTGTATCCTGTGGATGGCAATCTGTAACACGAGATGAGAATGTAGTGGCTACCTGTGAGTGGGATCTCTTTTGTGTCTCCTGTCTTCTTCTCTGCTTTAAAGCACTCTAGATAAATTAAACTGCTACAGATAAGAGGAGTGCCTGCTGTCCTATAAAAGAAAGGAGAAAAACAAAAATACTTTGAATCAAAAAGATTTTTTTCCATGCCCTTGATGCTTATGTGGTAGAGCACACACACAGTGTATTGAGGCCAAATTCCTACCACGGTGGCTCTGGTTCAGTTCCACCACAGGCCCTTTCCCTCCTAATCTTTTCTGACTGTTTAGTCACTAGTTTTTTATTTGGATAGGGTCAGTGTCACTCCTGGTAGCATGAGGTGATACCTGGACCCTACAGAGGTGAAAAAAGGTAGTCCAGCTCCTCCAGGATGCCACATCAGTATGTGCCATTTCCAGAAGGTTTGCTGTGTCTCCCAGCACAGTCTCAAGAGCATGGAGAAGAGGGCTGGTATCTGCTCTTTTGTGCAAGGAGGAACAGGATGAACACTGCCAGAGCCCTATCCAGATCTTGGTGTAGAAATGTGAGTAAGTACCTGAAACACTGGAAACTTACTGTAAAAGGTAACTTGGCTGCCATGGGCGGGGGCCTTGAACTGGGAAGTTGGGTGCGTTGAAGTGTAAATTTGTGGCACTTGTGTGCAGTGCAGGGGTATGGTATATGTAATTTTTATTTAATAAGTTTGAGTTAAATTAATCAAAGTATGACAGTCTTGCAACAACCAGACCCTGCTGCTCACAGCAGATAAACAGCCAAAACACAGCTGAACATAGCCAAGAAAAAAACATGCCAAATTATGCATAATATTTTAACAGCACAGATACGACATTAATTAAACCTCTGCTCTGTGAGAAGGTGTGCATGCCAGGAGCACACACAGGTGAGCAAATTTATTATGAAACCAGAAAAAAGTATGCCAGTTACTAGGCTGTGTTACACATACGTAGGAGTCAAGAACATACTATAAGCCTAATATGTACAGCTGACTAGAACTCAAATATGCACAATATTTTAACAGGCACAAAGCCCAATTACAAAGCCTGCAACATAGTCAAATACTGTTTTGCATCAAAGGAATTAGTGTAAAATTACTGCTTTGCGATAATGTTAAACTGCTCTGTGGCAGCTCGTAATAAGCCAGAGCTTTACCTTCATCTGAGTGCTCCACCTACAATACTTCAGATGTGCCTTGGCACTCGAGGGTTTAGGAGATAAAGTCACTTGTGAGGGCATTGATGCCCAAAGTGTTCAAACTGTCTATGTGCCCACTCAGATCAGAGTTTGCAGATGCAGGTGTGCAGGTCTTCCGCATCATGGTGGACCGTAACCTTGTTTGTAATTGCTGCAAATTGGAAAATGGTCACTCAGATTAGCCCACTGATATTTGTGAACACAGTTTTTTTTTAGCCTCCAGAGTTTTCATTTCAGGATGGAGCTCCTGAATCTGCTGGTCTTCTTTTGTGCCTGTTTTATAAGCTGGTGCTTTACCAAAAAAATAAAGTTTAACAGGTTATTTTTCAGTCATTTCTTTGAAATGACACACCTCAGCAGATGCTCACATATCAAGTGTGAAGAAATGTGTGACAAAACATTCGCTTAGTAAGGTAATTGCTGCCAGTGTTCTTCAGAGCGCTTTGGGATTGATTCTGTTCTCTTTGACTCTACTGGAGGGGCAAGGCATCATTCTTCCAAAAGATATTCTCTCCATTGGTATTTTGATGATGGGTTTGGAGTGTGGAGTCTGTCTCCAAAATCAGGTTATCAGCTGAGTTGTGATCTGGAGTATTCAGCAGCTTATGGATAGTAGCATTGTCATTCTGGGAGAGACTATGCATTATCTAAGATTATCTGCAGTCCTAAGCAGATGGGGAGAAAACATGGATTCTTAATTCACTCCCAGCTGTGTATCAGCAGAGCAAATCAACAGAACTGCAGGGATTTCTTTAAAAAAATTAAAGAAAGTCCCTGGGAATACTAGATTAGTGATCAAAATAATTAGTCTATTCCCTTTACAAACAATACACATGTTCCTCTGTGTATTGCAGCCCATTGTGTGACAGGCAATAACAACACAACGTTTGCTGAGTTTAATTTTTGTTTTCCTTAAATTTCACCTGATAGAGCTGATGTAGTCCCCATTAAAAACCTTTTTCTCTGCACTGATGCAACACCCTTTTAGTGGTTAACAATGGAATTTTTATGAAATACAAAAACTGTTTTATTAATAACACTTGACACCAGATTTAAGCAGGCTTTTGTCAAGGAAGAGTAAAAGAGCTGCTCTCCTGTATTATACTTGAGTAATCACTAATCAAAGGCTGCTTATGACCATTTCTGTATCATTAGTGTGTGACCTTCTAGTGAAGCCAGTTGGATTTTTGGCACCAAGTTGCACAGATATGAGGCATTCTTCTCAGGCTTCAGGTTTTATTTGGAAAGCTCACAGCTGGTTGAGAATTAAGGGCACCGGATTAATTTGTCAGCGTGTCAAAAAGGTCAGAGCATCAAACATTAATGCTAGAATTCACACATGCCTTTTGTGCGGGGGAGAATCTCCCCATAGTTCAACTACAGGAAATAAAGGTCCCCAGTGAAGGCTGACACAAAGAAGACACATCAGACTCTGGTGTTTATCAAAAGAGCAGCATCGCCAGAAAAATTCTAGGAAGTGTTGAAGGAAAATGAAGTCATTTTGAAATTTAAAAGGCAATAAATATATGCTGCACCAGTAAATAATCAGTTTAAAATGTGTGTTTAACTTTTTAACTGTGACAGAAAGATCATGTGTTGATTGCTTTACATTAGTGTTCATTAGAATGTGCTTTTATAGTCAAAGCAAGCTTTCCTGTCAAACGAATATATGCTGGTGTTACAGCTCAGTCAATATGGAAGCTTCCATACTTGGCAATCAACAGACACACGTGCACGTAATGTCTCAGCACTAGATAGTTAATGCCAATATACCCCAGGAGAGGCTTGTGCTTTATTAATTAATTAATATGATATAAATGGTTGAGCAATATATGCTTCAAATATATAAGAGATCTTGTTCACTTTCACTTGTTCATGCACATTTTTTAACAAGATGATGAAGTTTGTGATATATAGTCATGGTAAAGTGCTTAGAAAAATGAAACATGGTAACATTTATCAATGCTGTTATGGGCTTGCTGATCACACTATATGATCTAACTAAAGTATTAGATGTCCAGGGATGGTAAAATGTGCTATAAAACCGCTGGATTTTGAAAAGTAAGATGTGCATTCATCAACTGCATGGGAACAATGTATCACAGTGCAAAATAAATAAATAAAAGAAACACACACACACACACACACACACACATATATATATATAGCTCTCTTCTTGAGTCTAAGAAAGTATACTGATATACTCGTGTCCAGAGGCTGCAGCCTAAGGAGAGCAGCCTGGCTGGGCTGGATGCTGGAGGGCTCAGGAAGGGTCTACGCATCCTGCTAAATCCAGCTGTCAACAGCTTAGAAAGCTGCAAGGTTTACTGACCCCTGCTTGGAGGCTACAAGGTTTCTAACATCAACCTCTGTGACATCTGCAAAATACAAAATGCAGTTAATTATATATCACAACAAAACTGATAAAATATTAATGTCCTTTCATTTTTCCTACATGAAACGTGCTACTAAAATGCAGCTTTTTGCTGATGTATGTCAGCAATGATTGATTGCTGCAGGATATCCTTCCTATCTATGTATCTATGGCACTGCAATCTTCAGAGATTTTTGTTTTTACAGCAGATATTAGGACCATGGTTACATCTAAACAAAAGGTTTAGCTGGTTATGGTTGTAGTTCTGTTAGCCTTAAAATGATCCAAATCCAGTTGTGCAGAATTAACACGACTTAATTAACGAGTCATCCACCATAATAGTAAGATAGTAAGATTATCTGTAACAGCACTGTATAAGAAATGGTTCTTGGTGCGCAGTCAAAGCTTCCAGATCTAAATTTGTTAACAAAAAGTGAGGTGACAGCGATCTATACAAATCAGTGACTAAGATTTTTTTTTTTTAAGTTGAGGCAACTGAAATTAAATATGTGCACATTTAACCCTTTTGGCCAGACAGCCAGCAAGTTTCTATCATTGTGTGTAAAAACATAAGTAGTAAGTAGAGGATATCATTCCACTGTTTGCCTTAGCTGTCATAAAGCCTAGTGGGAAACATCCACATCTATTTACTCTTGAGAAGGCTGTAAGACTTTGTGAAAAGAGTCTGATACAGGTCGATGAGTCAGTGGAGCTCACTTCTGACTGATAACAGTGATACTGAGGTGAGTTGCTGAGGATATCTTGAATTTTTCTGCTGGCAAGCACTGTTGTTTTTGCTGGTGTTACTGAAACTTTCTTTAAAGTGGGGTAGACTCAGGCACTTAGCAAAGAAACTCTCATAAGACGTATGAATGTAATCAAATTGTTTATGAGAGTGAAAGTTGTTGTCAGCTCTTTGGAGATGGCTGCCTTTCTAATCTGCTGACAACAACTGTGGCAATAATCAGAAATGAATAAGTATGTCTGTGCATGTTTTATATGGTAGGGCCTAGACAGTGAAGAAGATGAGGCTTCAGGTGAGGAGGAAGAGGGTGAGGTGGAGATGAGCGAGAAGAGGGCAAAGGTGGAGGAGTCCGATGAAGAAGAGGAGGAGAAAAAAGAACATGAAAATATTTATGCATGAATACATTCTCATAGATATTTTTTAAAGAGCTCTTTGTGATTAGCATCCAGCAACTGGATTTGTCAAAAAAAAAAAAAAAACCTTTTGGGATCCGAGGTAGTGATAAAGGGATGAGAGTGCAGACAGCTTGAAGGAACCCAGCTGGCCCAGCAGACGTCATAGAACTCTGGCTTGAAGGTGTGAGATGGTAGCGCACTATGAAGATGCCAGTTCTCCGAGGAACCCCTCTGGTGTTCACACCTCATTGCCTTGATGAATCTGGGGTCACATCTGTCCCCTTGCCTCGATCACAGAGCTGATGGAGATCTGATGTGTGATGCCCAGTCTGATGGTCTATTGATCAAGAGCTTCCCGGAGTCTGTTGTCTCCTCTGTTCTGCTGATTTTGATCCTACATGGTGGTCAACAGTGACTGCTGTCAGGTGGCAGTTGCTGTTCATTTCAAGTGTGAAATAAAAATACCATAAAATGGGTTGTGGTATGAAATTGCTAATATTAGCAAATGTAACAAATGGTATTTTGCAATTGAAAAAAATGTTTTTAAAATAAAATATTTTAAAAAGCTAAGAAACTGACCCATATCTATTCTCCCAGCCCCTTAAATAAAAATGAACACTGAGAATAAAATACAAAATTTACCTCATGAAGGCTGCACCTTTAGACCACAGCTCCATAGGCCTAAATTCATTAGTCACTATCTCAAAATTAACCTCTCAGGTAGCAGAAATTTCTGAGAATGGAAGTTCTTTCCTATTTACAAATTCTATGAACATTCTGGGTTATTTTAGGGCTGCTAAAAACACACAGCTGATGGTAGCAAGCATGCTTACACACACACAAAAAAAAAAATACTGTTGTTTTAAATGGAAGAACAATTTCCAGTTTTACTGTGCTGCTAAAAATTCTAATGTTGAAACTGTACTGTTTTTAAAAAGACACATGAAAGTTAACCTTGCCAACATATGTACACCTGCTGCTGGATTATTGGAAATCCCAGCATGGTTTATTCACTACTTTATCTTTGCATGGGTGATGGTGCATGGTGGGAAGTTAATAGAGCCATTTTATTCTACCCCAGGAAATGCACACCTTTTGATCGTCTTTCCATTACCATTGTGAAAGCATAAACAGTTCAGAAGTAAGAAAAAACTAATGCTTTTAATCATATTGAGAAACTACCTAAAGGAAAAAAAAAGAAATTGGCAAATTAAAGAAAGGAAAGTATATTACTTAGACCTTGTTGACCCAAAACATTGCAAGGCCACGGTGATTAAAGATCTTTATTTTTAAGCTTCATCTCAATTAAAGCAAAGTATTACAATTAGACATGCTAGTAGATATTATATTATCATGACTCCTTCATCACAGAAAGCTAGCAATTTCTCCTAAAGCACATAAAAGAGGAAACATCAAATTCAAGCTATGCAGATGTGATTTTTATGTACTATTTATTCACTTAGTTTGAAATTATATCACCTACTTTTTTTTTAATGCTACTTAAAGCGAAAGTTAAATAGCCAACAAAGTCCCAACTCTGAATGAGGCTGTTAGCCCCTACTCTCTGCTATAATAAGATCATACCAACAACAAGAAAAGGTGTTATAAGGGAGATTTTCCCACCTACAGAATCCTGAATACAAAATCTTCACCGCTTGTATCTGTCCCTTGCTTTTTTGCATCTTTCATAACACCTCTCTTATATTTTAGTCCATTTCCTTGAAAACTTTAGCTCAAATTTTAAACTGTTTCATTCAGAATGGTTCTTTAATTCTCTCATCTGTTGATCACTGTTATGTTATTTTTGTTTTTTAATTTTTTGTCATTACCCATCTATAAGTTTCTGGTATTGTTTAATTTTTGGCTGTGCATTTGGGTGTCAGATCTGCCTAACTCCATTCTTCTTCCCTTCCATGTCTTCTTCCTCTCACATGGGTGCATAGTCAGACATAGTGATGCAAACCATAGTTATCATAGTGATGAGTACAAAGAAGCGAGGGCCTTAATTGGACTTTTATGTCAGTGTCATCCCGTCATTTCAGTTCATCCTTATTTGTCAATTTGCCCTTGAATCTAGTAAACTAGATGTTTTTTGGGTTTTTTGCTACAATTTTCCCTGATATGCATGTGCAATCTGGCAAAATGCTCCTTTCTTTTGAAAATTCCCCTCTGCTTTGCAATGCCTGTCATATTTTAAGGAGGGAAAATTAGGATCCTGTCTTAAATCTGTTGATTTTTTTCCCTAATTGACAGTAAGTATTCTAATTAACATGTAAAGTTATAATTTTTTGTGTAACATTTGATGTGTATTACTTGTGTTCACTGTACCATGATGTTGTTGTTTAGAGCATCAATTTAATTGTAACAAATACATAAATCTTTTCTGTTTTGGCACCACTAAGCATGTGCAATTAACATGGAAGTGTCAAAAGCTGCGGTTCCGTGAATGCCCACTTGAGGCTGGTGTTGCAACTGTCCATGCCACCAGCAGCACAGCATCCTTCTCGTGCAGTGGCGGCTCCAGAAATATTTTTCTGCAGGTGCTAAGGCCCCCCCCCCCCCCCCCCTTAGCACCTGCAGAAGCATTTTACTGAGGGTGCTATGAAGGATCATTTGTTGTTTCAGTTCTCAACACACACAGACACAAGCTATTTTCTTGGGGGTGCTACATGGGTGCTATGACTTTTCCAGGGGGAGCTATACCACCCCCTAGCGCCCCCCTGGCACCGCCACTGTTCTCGTGAGCTGTTCTCTGAGCTGCCCTGTTGGGATCGCCCATGATGGTGTCCTGGCAGGTCACTTCAGCTGGTGCCTAGTAACCACGTTAGACCACGTTAATCCCATTATTTAATTAAAACGAAACATTATGAAGACACATGGCATATAGTGACACAACGTGACTTCTCTCAGGTGGACTTTGTATGTTAAAGTATGAGTCATATTAGTTTTATTAGTTTAGTTTATTTGTTTTCTACTTTTAGATTTTGTCTTCGGCTACTGCCAAGCCAAGTTTACTTATAAAGCACTTTAAAAACAGTAACCACTGACCAAAGTGCTGTACATAGAACACGTCAGGACAAGAGAAGATAAAATTTAAAAAAAGATAATTTAAAAATAAAAAAAAAAAGTAAGACATAAATAGAATAAAAATAAATAAAACAATAAAATACACAGTTTATCCTAAAAAAATAAATAAATAAAATAAAAAAACAAAACAAAACAGCAGCACATACTAGTCAAAGGCCAAATGAAAAAGATATGTCTTAAGATTTAAAATTGGCCAATGACGAGGCCTGTTTAATGCCCAATGGCAGTGAATTCCAGAGTTTAGGACCTGTCACAGCAAAGGCTCTGTCTACTCTGACCCTCCGCTGTGTTCTCAGCACATCAAGGTGCAGTTGGTCAGCTGATCTGAGTGACCGGGAAGGAGCATGTAAGTGCAGCAACTCGGAGAGATAAGGTGGGGCAAGGCCATGTAATGACTTAAAAACAAATAAAAGAATTTTAAAATGGACTCTAAAATGGACTCTAAAATGGACGGGCAGCCAGGACAACAACTGGACAACTTTTCATTGGAGTGCTTGAGCTAAATATTCTAACTGACCCCTTATTTGGAAAGCATATTTTGTTTAAAGGCAGGTCTCTACATTTATTCCCAAAAGTCAAAATGACCCAATGAACTCTGAGATTAGTCTCTAAAATGTGTCTGAATGATGTCTGTGTGATCTAATCTTAGGAATACACAAATCAGCCTTATCTGAGATTAGTGTAGAGCTGTGCTGAATTAGTACAACAAAGCCTTTAGTTAAAAAAAAACTTTCAGAACAGATCTGTTTCTTGACAACACAAGTATGTGTTGATTCATGTTCTCTCAGTATGTTTCTGATTAAGATGTTTAAAGCTCCTGAGTGGTCATCCTGAAAGAGTGAACCTGGTTTCATATGATTTCCATAACATTCTAAGTTTTTCCAAGTGGAAAACAATAGTAAAATCCTCAGTGAAAACTGTTGGGGGTTAATGCAATGTAAACATATGACTTGTTTATCTGTTGCCTTGGGGACAAGATTTTGGAGTTTGATCTTCTTGTGTGGCCACAAAATCACAATTTTTTATGACAAAATGAATAATTTGTGCCCTGAGAATTTGTTCCTCGAGTATATGTAGTATTTTTAAGTTATTACAGTTGCTAGGTTAAGGTTGGAGTTAACTATGTCACATAGGGAGATTGCACTGTTGATTGCTGGCCATACCAAATTAAAATTTATAATAATTATGAAAAATATTTTAAAACCCATGTACCTGATTGGCTTACAGTTATAATTATATGACTGATTACGATGTACCTGTGCCAGCTCATAAAAAAATTAATACTGTATTTAGGCACCTACTCATCCAGAGCATGGTTAAATAGGTTTGGATTTTACATTATAGTTTTATTTTACTGTAACTTTTTTTCTCTAATTCAGGTAGTTTTAAATAGTTTTTAACATTACCTCACATGTGGTGTATAACAGAACACAGCAAAACATTATAAACAAGAACTAAATTCTAAGCATTTGAAGGAATTGAAGCTCAAAAACAGCTTTTCAAGCTACCAGCTCAGGTGATGCATGTATCCAGTATATATATACATATATTAAGAAAAAAAAATTACTATTTAGAGTAATACCTGAGCTGGTAGCTCCACCCGGTCCACTGTCCTCAGCCATCTTTGAATTTGGAGCATGCTGTGTTTTGTATACAGTGAACCCTCGTTATACATGCTTCACCTCTCGTGGCCTCGCTGTTTCACTGAGTTTTTTAGTGCAGTTTTTTATGCTGTTTTTTTTTTTTTAACAGTGTATGAACGCGCATCGTGTTCTGCGTCCTGATTGGCTATCAATCAATCTCCTCCGTCCCTTGTCTCTGTCCAGCACAGAATGTGTTCGGCTTGAAAACAGGTTTTGATCTTTGGATTCCTTCTATAGTACTGTATAATAATTGTAAAAAATAAAGCTGACTACTTCGCAGATTTCGCCTATCGCGGGTTATTTTTGGAACGTAACCCCCCGCGATAAACGAGGGTTCACTGTAATGGCGGATCGATTACTTCGCCCTGTGAAGTCATTTCAACACTTTTCTACTCGTACCCACAAACTTGGATTCGTGTCCACACAGAGGGGAGGAGCTCATAATCAAAGAAATTAGAGTTGTATTCACAAGACTTTGCATTCACAGCTTTTAGATTCATACTCACAGAAAAACAATCCTAATCCACACAGTTTCTCAATTACAAATACGAATGTTAGAATTGTGCACACACCTTTTTGACAGTTATCTTACTCCATAGAGAGGAGGGTGTTTTGGGGACTGAGGCTTCTTACCTTACCTTACATTGTTGATTTGGTGACTAACTTCTGTATTTTGTTTTTCCTTTCTTGCCACAGCGGTGATAGCATCTCTTTTTGTTAAACCAGTAATAAAAATCTTTTATTTTAACAGTTTTGCCTTCATGTCTCCTTTCTGTCAACCCGGACACTTATTGTTACTTCCCCAAACCCCCTGGACTCTTTAGGGCAGGGGTGGCCAACTCCAGGCCTCGAGAGCCCCTGTCCTGCAGGTTTTAGATGTGTCTCTGCTTCAACACACATGAGTCAAATATAGAAGTCATTAGCAGGACTCTGGAGAACTTGACTGCATACTGAGGAGGTAATTCAGCCATTTGATTCAGGTGTCTTGGGTCAGGGACACATCTAAAACCTGCAGGACACCGGCTCTCGAGGCCTGGAGTTGGCCACCCCTGCTTTAGGGGAATATAACAAGTGGGGGCTCATCCAGGATCTGACAAAAGGTTTGACATTAGCCTTATTTGACCTTTTGATAATATTTTGCTGGTGGATGGTTACCGTGGTGTTACCTCAGACAGTACAACTTCTCAGTTAAGTCAGGTGAGTGGCTTTTTAAGTTCTTCCGTCAGACAGTCGTTTGTTGTTTTGCAGATTTTATTTTCAGAGTAATCCTGGGCGGGAATTAGTTCCCTGTTGGGGGTAGGCAAGTCAGGGCTCCTGCCACTGAAGCATTTGCCTTTTCAAGTCACCTCGAGCCCAGTAGTAGTTTGATGTAATTAGATGGCGGCGCGCACAGACGCAGCGGCTCACGGCTCTTCCTTTCGGTGCTCTTTTTTGTACTTTTTGTATTTCATATGTGTTAGTTTTGGTGCATTTGTCTCTGCAAACAACTGCTACACACACCAGGATCTTGTGGACATTGGCTACCGGCACAAGATATCAGTATCGAGTGATTTTCACTACACTCATAACATCCCAGAAGGCTATAGCGAGACCGCCGGGTGCTCCGTGGATTGTTATCGGGTCTGGAAGGCGCCGCCGACGGCGGAGGGAGAGGAAGCAGAAGCGGGGCTGCAGGTCCGGCTTTATGCTGAAGCTGAAATGCCAACCACACAGGCCTCCTCTGCCGAGCCTGTATCTCTCCAACGCCAGGCCAATGGTAAATAAAACGGACAACCTAGAGTTAGAGCTGGCTGTAAATCGCTATGTTCATGACTGCTGTGTAATGATTATCACCGAGACCTGGCTAAACCCCCACATTCCCGATGCTAGCGTGCAGCTAGCAGGCCGCACTCTGCTACGCGGAGATCGGACCAAGGACTCCGGTAAGAGCAGGGGAGGGGGTCTCTGTATTTACGTGCATGAGGACTGGTGTAACAACGGAACAATCATAGACAAACATTGTTCCCCAGACCTCGAGTACATGTCTGTAAGATGTCTGCCTTTTTTTCTACCCAGAGAGCTAACAGTAGTGATCGTCACAGCTGTGTATATAGCTCCCGATGCTAACGTTAGCATGGCGCTCTCTCTCCTGCTGAACGCCATTAACGAACAGCAGTGGGTCCACCCCGACGGTGTTCTTATTATCGCGGGAGACTTTAACAAGGCCAACTTAAAGACTGTACTCCCGAAATTCCACCAACATGTCAAATGTTCAATGCACAAGAGGGGAGAACACTCTTGACCATGTTTACTCCAACATTAAGCACGCTTACAGAGCCAAACCCCTCCCCCACCTCGGCCAGTCCGACCATCTTTCCCTGCTGCTCACCCCAGCATACACCCCCCTCAGACGGAGAGCCAGGCCTACTGTAAAAACCATTACAACCTGGCCTGAAAACGCACTCTCTGACCTACAGGACTGCTTTGCATACACAGACTGGGACTTATTCGAACACGAGGACCTAGAAACATTCACAGGGATGGTACTGGACTACATTAAGTTCTGTATCGGAAATGTGACTGTTAGCAAAAACATCCGGGTTTTCCCTAACCAGAAACCCTGGATGAAGAGCCAGGTCCGTTCACTTCTCAAAACCCGTGATGCTGCCTTCAGGTCAGGCGACAGAGCTCTGTACAGTGCTGCTCGAGCTGACCTGAAAGGAGGAATTAAAAAAGCCAAAACGGACTAAAGGAGGAAAATAGAGTCCCATCTGTCCAGCAATAACACACGGGAGGTGTGGCAGGGCATTCAGAACATCACAAACTTCAGAGGCTGTGATGTGACTGCAGGAGACCTGAGTGTGTCACTAGCAGAGGAACTTAACTGTTTCTTTGCTCGATTTGAGATGCCTCAGGACCACCCATCTGCTCCAGTCCTGCCCCCCCCCACCAGGCTGCACCCCACTCACTGTCCAGGAGCATGAGGGACGGCGCGTGCTCCTGGCAGTGAACCCCAGGAAGGCTGCCGGACCAGACGGAGTACCTGGCAAGGTGATCAGAGCGTGTGCCCACCAGCTCACCCTGATTCTCACCAGGATTTTCAACCTCTCCCTGGCCCAAGCAGTCATCCCCCCCTGCCTAAAAACAGCCACAATCATCCCCGTGCCCAAAAGGTCATCTGTCACCAGTCTAAATGATTACCGCCCTGTGGCCCTCACACCGGTAATCATGAAGTGCTTTGAGAGGCTGGTTCTCCAGCACATCAAAGACCATCTGCCCCCCACTTTCGACACCCATCAGTTTGCATATCGTGCAAACAGATCCACAGAGGACGCCATCGCTGTAGCTCTCCACTCTGTGTTGAGCCACTTGGAGCAGCAGCAGAGCTACGCTCGCATGCTCTTTGTGGATTACAGCTCAACGTTCAACACAATCATCCCGGACATTCTCACCACCAAACTGCACACCCTGGGCCTCCCCCCTCTCACATGTTCCTGGATCAAGGACTTCTTAACCAACCGGCCCCAGACTGTGAGACTTGGCCCCCATCTCTCCTCCACCCGCACACTGAGCACTGGCTCCCCACAGGGCTGTGTGCTGAGCCCCCTCCTGTACTGCCTCTACACCCATGACTGCAGTCCGGCCCACAATAACAACCTCATCGTCAAATTTGCTGACGACACCACAGTGGTCGGACTCATCTCAAAGGGAGATGAGGCAGCTTACAGAGAGGAGGTCCTGAAGTTGACAGCCTGGTGTTCAGAGAACAACCTGGTACTGAACACCATGAAAACCAAAGAGATCATCATTGACTTCAGGAAGCACAGGACTGACCCAGCTCCCCTCTACATCAACGGCGAGCGTGTGGAGAGGGTCCACACCTTCAGGTTTCTCGGTGTCCTCATCTCTGCTGATCTCTCTTGGTCAGATAACATCACAGCTGTTATCAAGAAGGCTCAGCAGCGACTTCACTTCCTGAGGGTCCTCAGGAAGAACAACTTGGACTCAAACCTGCTGCTGACCTTCTACCGCTCATCCATTGAGAGCCTGCTGACGTACTGTATCACAGTATGGTACGGCAGCTGCACTGAGGCAGACAGGGTCAGGCTTCAGAGGGTAGTCAAGACAGCACAAAGAATCGTTGGCTGCCCTCTCCCCTCCCTGATGGACATCTACACCTCCCGCTGCATCAGCAGAGCCAGGAACATCATCAAGGACAGCTCACACCCTGGCTTTGACCTGTTTGACCTGCTGCCCTCTGGCAGGCGCTACAGGTGCATCAAAGCCAGAACAAACAGACTCAGGAACAGTTTCTTCGCCAGAGCAATCACCACCCTGAACTCACACACTCACCCACTGTAACTGTGCAACACCCACATCTCTGTGCAATATTATATTATTCATACTGAACAATATCTAACATTCCTATATTGTGTAATATCCAGTATTCATTCACTAGTGCAATATTCATTCACCAAGTGCAATATTCATCATCTTCATTATTATATGTATACACGCATTTACTTTCTTACAATGTACAGATGCACCAATGTAGGTATGTATGTATATATTTTTATACATTCTATTTTTGTATATTTTACACATTGTTTATTTTCTGTATATCTCTTGATCATATTGATTATACTAGATTATAATATTTTTATAATATTTTTATTTTCATTTTAGAGAGTTTGATTTTCTGTTACATGGCACTGAACAGGAGTGGCCCTCCAATCTCATTGTACATCCTGTATAATGACAATAAAGGCATTCTATTCTATTCTATTCTATTCTTTAGGATTTCTATCCTTTGGACTTTGGACTAAGTCTGAGAAGAGTTCTGGATTGAAAAGTGAGGATTACAGAGAGGACTGAAGGACAGAAAACATCTTTCTGTGGACTTCCCCTTTTTCTCCATTTCACGGAGGCAGTTGAATTGGATTAGCTTTGGGTGTGGTCCCTTCTGGCCAGGCACCCACTCGAAGTCTTTTCTTCCTAAAAAGGATTTTAAATAATTGTACACTTTCAGGCCCCTTCTTCAACAACCCAGTTAATGAGTATTCATTTTGATTAAAATTAAGTGATTGATTTATATTGATTTTAAGATCTGAATTTAGAATTGATTATTGTATGTTAAGATTTGATTAAGAAATGATTTTGGGCTAAATGCAAACTGCTTGAGCTGAAACCTGCATAATAAAATTTGACTCTAAAAAGTCAGTATAATGTTATTGAGAGTTATTTTCCCACGTTAACGGTACACCTAGTCTCATGCAACAGTAAAACTCTAGGCAAGTCAAGCTATAACATCTGGTTCTGTTTTGGACACACTAGTCTACTAGAATCTACTTCAATTTTACTTATGTTCCTTGGGCTCACTGTCCGAGCCGATAAACGAATTCTGGCTCGGTTACAAGTGCACTGATCAAGGGGTGAGCCGCTAAAACTAACTGGACTGTACTTCAGGGTCGACTGTGTGAGCCTTCCTGATCGGCAGCATCGGAGTATAGAGGAAGCGGAGCAGAAGTTAGGATTATCAGCGGTAAGAAGCCAGGCGAGTCACCCCGCCACAGCTTAAGTAGTGTCACAGAGTTGCAGAAGAGGGTAATACCCCGCTGACACATGTGGCCAGGACCCTATGAAACGGAGTAGCTGTCACAGAGGTAAAACCTGTGGGATCTAACAAGTGGGCAAGGAAACCATAAGCCAGGGGTGTTCGGTTAACATGTTGTGAATCCTGTGGGCGATGGTCTTCCCCAGCTCCACACAGGGTAACGGAACATCAGGATACATAGCTTGTACACCATATCACAAATGTCCGACCTGGTTTTTATGGTGGGTGAAACCGTGTGACTCACTGTATGAGAGGCGTCTTAAATGCCAGTGTCTGGAGGGACAGATTCAGAAGAGGAGTTTGTAACTGTCTTCAAGATTATATTTTTCATAGCTGACGCAGGAGTCATGTCATGGCTTGCTGATTCCGGCGCCGAGAGCTCCGCCTCCGCGCCCCCGCTGCAGATTCTGAAAGGGGAACGGAGCTGGCAGGTGACACCGCGGAAGACGGAGGGTCCGGCGAAATCGTGAAGCCACCGAGCCGAATCCCCAGAGGCTCGGGTGGCTGCTGTGCGGCAGTCGCATCACACAGCTGCTGTGGCGAGGCCAGCAAGCGGAGCTAAGGCTGCAGAGGAGGAGAGCGTGGCGAGCGATGACGCTGAGGTTCCTTTCCCCAGCTAGTGCCCTGGAACTGCGGCTTGCGCTCTGGGGTGAGCCACGGCTTCCACCTCACTTCTTCCTGCAGGTAGGCTTGAACAACTCACTGCCGTTCCCACAAGTCTGAGTCCGCGGGGTCCTCATAATGGTCGTGTTGTTCTGTCATGGCTTGTGTGTGGCAGGAGCATTGAGACTCCAAAATGCTGGACTCAGAAGTGATGAACTTAGTGCAATTTTATTGAAATGAAGATAAACAACTAAACTGGGCTGGGCTGACGCCAGAACTAAACCACAGGATACAAGGGACGGAGAACACACACAACGGAGGCATAGACGATGACACGACCAAGAACAGAAGAAAACTGGGGGCTTAAATACACATCAGGTAATCAGGGCAAGAGGAAACACCAGTGCACAGCAGGTGAAGCAAATGAAACTAATAACGGAGAAAGCAAAACTAAACACAAGGCACGGGGAACACAAGACTGTCAAAATAAAACAGGACGTGAATGAACAGGGTACACGTAGACTCGATACAGGGAAACAAGGGACTAGAAATAAACAGGAATACAAAAGAGAACTACTAAAAATAATCAGAGAAAATAACTGAAATAGCACCAAAAGAACATAAAACACTGGGCCACCGGCCCAGGACCATGACAGCCCCAGTTTTCAAAAGAGATGTGAGCTCTGCACAGCCACAGCTACTGCAACCTGAGCTACCAGAGCCTGCTGAGCAGCTCCAGACATCAGGGGATACAGCTGCATGCCCCACTGAGCAGCCCTAGTCATTGGAGGAGATAGTGGTGAGCCCTATACAGTCACAGCCAGTGCTGTCAGAGCCTCTTGAGCAGCCTGTGGCATCCTTAGAGGAGACTGCGTGCCCTGTGTTGCCCCAGCCAGAGAATCCTGGGTGTCTTCACAATCCAGAGTGTCCTGACAATTCAGAGTGGAGTCTGTCTGAGTCCCCGTCACCCTTGCTGGTCTCCAGCAAATCCACTGGTGGTGTCCTGTCTCCACCACCAACAGAAGATCTAGCTCATCGCCAGTCCCGAGAATTGCCGTTGTTGGCCTCCAGCCAAACCATCTCAGGTGTCACCTCAGCCTTTGGTCCAGCCACCAAAGGGTCTTCATCACCGCTGTCATCAGCCTCCAGCTCGGTTTTCTGAGGGGTTCCGTCACCTGTGCCATTGTCAGCCTCCTGCTCGGCTACTGGAGGGTCTCCATCGCTGGCCTCCCGGTCAGCACCTGAGATGTATGGAATTATATTTAAGTCAAAAACATAATCCACTCAAATAATTTAATTTCACGGGCGCAGAAATGCATTCACATTCACTCAATGAATTTCCTCGCGCGTAGAACTTAGTAGCCACGCGCACAAAGAAGCCAGAGAGTCACCCACGCGCGCTGCAGCAGTTTCACGCGCCCGCAGGTGACTCTGTGCAGAACAAAATTCTACGCAAGCGAAGATACTGACTTTTGACCATCCGGGGCAGAGCCCAAAGGATTCACAAGCTCTCACGATTGGTCACTTTTAAATCGATCACGTCCACAAGGCGAGGGCCTTAAACTTGATTGACAGCAGTTGTTAGGTAACATTGCACAACTGTTTCTTCTAAACCAATACCATTTGTGAATGTTATAGAGGCCTGTAGTCAAAATAAAATATACTTACTTCATTAAATCTTCTTTTTCTAGCTGAGGTGATATTGCTAACAGTGGACGCTCATTACTTTATGGCGGTATTCCAACTTCAACTCCAATCAAATGAAATTCATTGAGCGAATGTGAACGCATTCCTACGCCCATGAAATTTAATTATTTGAGTGGATTGTGTTTTTGACTTAAATATATATGTTTTTGCTTTCACATGAATTTTGACCTAAATATAATTCCACAGAGATGTTTCACCAACACCAGAGTTGCTCCATCTCTGTTGCTGGCATCCCAGTTGGCCTCCAGAGTTTAGTCCTCATAGCTGGCTTTTGAGGTTTTAGCTGTATAATAATTTAGTAATTAAAGCTGCCTTTTGAGTTTATGTAAGTCTGATTTTGGGTCCACATAATGTCTCCCACACTGCTGTACCTTGACACTTTTAAACCTATTATGACATTCTGTGTGAGTTTTTCAATGTTAGCAGCATAAATTTCCCTTTTATTAAAAAAGTTTGACTATGTTCTTGTATTTCTAAAAAGCTTAAGTTTAATATCCATAATCAACAGTTCCACAAGTTTATAAAACAATGTCAAAATTTCCATTTTTTTAAGGAAACATGACAATACATTACTTTGGTAATGGATAGTTTCTGCTGTAAGCAATATTTTGAATGTACTATATTTTATACAGACACTATTATCTTCATTTTCATGAAGCCCTTTTCAAAGACAGTAGAGAAAGCCCTACTAAAAGAAGAGTAGTGGGAGATTATGAGTAGGTCACTTTCAGATAAGTCTTGCAATAAGGTAACAAATTTATTTCTCCTCTACACCATAATCTCAAATTAAAAGAGAGGGATGGGTCACTGTATAAAATTGTGCAGTTTTAATTCCTACTAGGAAACTTCATTTCACCCTTTTTGACCTTTGAGTTTGCAATTATTTTTGTAGTCATACCCAACATGGACACACCTAGACTTGTACATGAAATGACCTCAGAACCTCAAGGAGAATGACGTTCCATATGGCTCCCTAATGATACTGCTCTCTCTATAACCATAAAAGTTGTAATCATCTTTAATGTATTCTTGAAGGGTAAATTATTTCATTGCTAATCATTTTGAGAATATGAAGAAGCAATTGTGTCCTTCCTGCAGGTGAGATTATGTTTGCATCATTTTTTCAACCTGACACACTTTCCCATTACAGTATAGTCTGACACTATACAAATCAAAGTCACTTGGGAAAACAGTAATGTCAAAGTGCTTGTAGACTTCAGTCACAGGACAAAGACAGCAGCAGGTGCAGTTGGGAACTGCAAATTAGGGTTTTCTTTCCAATAAATGCTTCTGGATCAATACGTTCCATGTCACCTTATGAATAGTTTTCACATTTTGCTACTCAAACTCGCACATCTCATCCTCAAGTTGACAGCAGCTAATCTCAAAGCTTTGTTTTTCAGCATGATCCACTGCCTATTTGATGCGGGTGTGTATCGAATCTATCAACCTTTAAAAGTTAACAAGTTGTCTGGGGAAATGCCATTTGTACCAGTTCAATAGAAAATGTCAGACTCTGATAAAATGGTGAAGACTTATACACATGTCAGCTGTGCTTGAGGATCAGCACAGAAGTAAGAGTGAATTGGAAAGCTTTGTGCCTTTGTGGCATAGATAGTTCTCTCCAACATTTTCTAGGCTTTCAGTATGAAAAAAGGGAGAGAAAAAAATAGTTTGAAATACAAATGTGCATGAAATAATCTCAGGTAGTGTCTCATATGCCATCTTGATAATTTCTTGCCTGTTTTTACCAAGACTTACTACAGTGATACTATCTGTGCTAATGAGAAATATTTTTTGTAATCATAGTATTTTCTTTTGGTCACATCATTCAGCAACTCTGGTCCCCAGATCCTATTCATCCTATGTATAGGAAGTGTGCAGCAAAATGAGCAGCAGAGCTTCCCTATGAACAAAGGGATGGATGGTAACACACACAAATATGCATGTTAAGTTTAAATCTTTATTATGAAGTGCTGACCAAGTTTTGTTAAGTACTTTCAGTATGAAGGAAAATAGTGAAAACCGGTCCATTGAATGTAGCTCCTGAATTTGAAAATGCTTTTTGCTTTTGTAGTTATGGGCACTGCAAATCATCACGATTTCCGTTCTTTGTGTTGTAGCATATTATGTGCATACTGTTAGTACAACTACTACAGTAGTGCTACTGTGACATAATTATAAAAATGTAAAATATAGTGACAAATAGTGTAAGGCCTTTACCTTAGCTTTAGCTTCCAATGTCAAGGGACCTGAGATAAGTGATCTTGTGAATTGGTGCTATATAAATAAAATGCTGTGAGCTGATCACCCCAAAATACCTTGTGAGGTTATTATTGTTTATTTATTTGTGTATTCAACACAGGACCAGGTTGTGTTACTTAAGAATTCCTGCAACAAGTTTAATTTACAATGTCAACTTGATGATACAATGGATGTCTAAACAAATGAGGGTCATTGTTTTCTCTCCTGTTTGATGCACCGTTGGGAAACAGAGAAACATCACTATGATAATGAGCACCTGTTGTAGAAGAATGAGCAAAACAAGCAGAATCGTGTGATAATTTATATAACCATGGGAGTATGATACTCTCTTTTTGTTTTAAGTTGCAAAACAGCTGTATTTTTTTTTTCAGTGGCTTCACAATGTGTGCATGCAATCTGAATTTAAAAACAACTGTTCTGAGGGGTGGAGTAGGGGTATGGGGGTACTACAATATAAGAAACTAACAACCAACTGAACAATCTGGATCATGATTAGATAAAACACTGCTGAGATTTCCCTCACTTTACATTAGTGTTTTTATTGACAGCTCAGTAATTGACTGGTCTGTAGTGAATGGCATGTGTTAATGTCAAAACTATTTACTGTCTGCGGTTAAACAAATGTCAAGCCTATTGCATTATATGAGTCATAATCAAGTCATTTGTAGCAAATAATATATGCAGTATAAAATCAGACAGTTCAATTTACAACATGAGATTTCAGATATTAATACATTTTACACATCATCTATGTAGATCATATATGTATTTCTCTGTTTCATTCATGGTGTGCCTAAATATGGAAAAAAGTTGGGCAATATCTTGGAAGACAAACCAGCTAATCCAGCTAACCTCCTGTTTTACTTCTTCACATTCCTCATCTTCCCTCTTGACCTTGATCCATTGACTCTGCAGGTCACCTAGCCCACAGGTCACCATGACAGACTCCCAGATGAGCAGATTTGTTACCATTCTGTGGTTGGATCATTGCTGTCCAATGGGATCTAGTTTGGAAGTTGATATGCAACTGGGAGTATTGAGGATCACTGGCTCCATGCCATGTCCCTGACTGCCCTTTTCTCCTCACACATAAGACTTTTGTTTTTTTCCTCTCTTCTCTAATAAAGTTTATTTCATTTTATTGCCCCTCCAGAGATTGTGTGCACTATATAAACATGTAAATCAAATTTTGCTCTGCATTAAAATCTTCTTTACAGAAATCCACACTATTATGAACAAAATTTCAATACTTTTTTAAAGCTGCGATTAAACATTAGAGATAAGCTCTACAACTTCAGGAAATATCTGAACTCTGAAAAAGTTACAAAAGCAAAATTCTTTAGCCTATAATACACCCCTAAACCAAAAATTACTAATACAAATGAAGAATGTCAGTCTCTATCCTCTGCAGAGACATACTGTATTCATTTACATAAGTTCATAAGAAGCTTATTTTGTGGGCTTTGAAGACTTCATTCAGAACATTAATTATGTCCCTGTTGTGCACTTTTTACTGAGATATACCTATCTTGATTTTTTTTTTGTTTTTAGATAAGGCAACGTCATACCTTTAAAAGAAATTCACAGGATTTATTCTATGGGTTAAACATGTTTAAGCTATGAAAAATAGCTGATATAAATCACTGTTGGTTTCACCATCTTCCTCTGACAGTCAGTTGAAAAAACTACAAGATTCTTCTCTGCATGTCAATGTATGACATATGACATAGCTTTAGAAATATTATAAGGCTCACTGACATTCATCTCTCATGAGAAGGCATTGCATTGACTTACTTAAGATCCTTGTTCTAATGACAATAAGTCAGTTAAGCACTACCACCTTATCATGCATGTGGACCAGAAAAAATATATATTTAGCATGTCTGTCATGTTGCCATATGTTGTGTTTTGTGAAGTGCCAATGTACATCCTGCAATATCTTCTGCATGAAGGAATGGGTGCTCTACTAAGTCTCATTAATCACTAATAGCATGGCTTAATTGTGTAACCATATTTGGTCACTAAGATGAATGTGTAAATGACAAATTTCTTGTCTCTTAAATTTTTTATGAGAACATTATATCTAGTGTTTAACTGCAAAGTACCATTTGATTGAATTTATCATAAAGAACTATATTTGAATCAGAGGAAGAAAGCGGTGCCTTGGAAAATAAATTATATTTAATTGACAAATTACATTGCCTCAATTAGTCTGCCAGTGAATTTGTCTTTATAATGTGTGAATTTCTACATATAAATGTTCTTTCTTCTGCTATTTCCATCCCTATTTTAGCACTCTCTTAGAATATGAACATTTCAATATTCATGTGTTAATAGGAGACATTACAATTCAAATGAATCATAAGTCAAAATCACTCAGATCAAATTAGTTCAGACGCTGTCAAAGAACTTAAGTCTGAATGCTTTATATTTCACTGGCTCATTTATGATATTTCCTATTTGCTTTTTTTGTTTTAATCAAAATAAAGTTTCATATTGTCAATATTTTCTGACTATGTTTTATCACCTGTGTATAAAATTTTAGAAATATTTTGAAAACCTGTTGTAAGTATGTTATAATTATTTCATATAATTATTAAACTGAGAACCAGCCAACCATTATTTCTTCAGCTGCATTATGTGTGGAGCTCCAAATAACTGGTGTGTGTCAGGTGGTGAAATGAGACTTATATAAACTTGCCAGATTCCATAACTGTTTCACAACCACAAATTACTTTGAAACCATATGCTGTAACCTGATGTACACCTCCTTGGTAATGTAACCACACATCCCATGGATGCAGCTATTGTGATGTAAGCTACTGTGATCGGCCTGTTTAGTAATGTAGATTCTTTATATGCATTTCTGGCTACAGTTATTGAAATGACCAGTGAAAAAATAATAATCATTGCCTCATGTTACGTCTGTGGCTGTTTGTGTGGTATCCTAATCTGTCTGTGCAGGTGCCTGTATGTGGCTGGTGTGGTTCATGTTCATGTTGCGCTCCAAACCCTTAGATGGGGTGTAACATGAATTGGGGGCTTGTCCAGGATTTGAAACATGGCAAAAATGGTTGTTTATCCAACTGTTCAAGTCATATAAAGGAAAAGAGTGATTCAGAGGTCACATGAACAACATCAAAACATATGATAAATTGTTTATTTAGTTGTATTCTCAGGTAAACACATTTTCTTTTGCTTCCACCCTTCAAATTTTTCAAGTATGAAAGTGTGTGCTCATATGTAACAAATACTGTCTGATTGTAATGGAAATGCTATGAGTAAATCAAAGACAAGGACTTTTCAACTCATAGTCATTAGGTAAGTGGAGCCTCTTGACTGGTTCAGTCACATTCTTATCTAATTTCAGATCAAGGTCAGATTGCAGATCAGTGGGATTGTGCTCAATGTAAAAACCTGTGCTTTCTGTGCCAAGTTCAACTGGCATGCTATGTCATGTGTTAACAAGCACATTGCATAACTTTACTAGTATTGCCTTGAAAGAACAGCTGTAAAAAAAAAATGAAAAAGAAACCAAAGCGAAGCATTGTTATGTGTGGTTTCTTACTCGTCATCATCCATCACATGTGACAATGACCAGGAAATTCATCAAAGTTTAAGAGATTACGGCTATGAGTGATTTTGAGGACGGTGTGTTTGCTGATGGCTAATGAGGCCAATGTTAGCACAAAACATTTGACAACATATGGTGCATATTAGTCAATTTTGAATGGGTTCTGCGTTTTCAGTACTTCTCTTCCACTCTTCACGTTTGCTTTGGGCTTCAGGGATTCTTCTTTCCTCATAGGCCACACTGCCTTTGAGAAGGGTGGATCGCCATGCTGACCCATCTTGAGCCACGTGTTCCCACCCGAGGTCTTTCAGGGAGATTTTCAAGCCGTCCTTGTGTCGCTTCTTTGGTCCCCCACATGCTTGCTTGCCCTCTGCCAATTTGCCATAAAATAATCATTTTGGCTGGTGACATTATTCCAATTTGGAGAGGTGACCAGCCCAGCGGACTATGTGGATGATGAGATCTCCTTCCTGAATTGACTTCATGGCTCCCCCTTGCTGTAGCATTTGTGTTGTACCTCGTGTTAGTCTGGATGTTGGGTTTTGAAGAATCCATAGCTCCCACTTTCTCTTTGGCCTCTTTCCCACCAACAGGGTTCCGGAGCCCGTAATTTGAACCGTTAGGCGGGTTTTCCACCGTGGAAGCACTCGGTGCTCGGCCGAAAAACGGGTTCAATTCCGGCCCCGCAAACTAGCTGGTCTGGAACCAGGAACGTGTGCCGAAAGCGGCAGAGGGGCGTGACTCTGCCGTCTCAACATCAAGTTTTCTACCACATTAAAAGTGTATTACATGAGAAAAGCGAAGCAATTTTCACGGCTGTGAATTAGGTTGCGCTCTAAGGCTGAACTTGCTGCTTTGTATCAGTTCATATCACAGATAAAAGGACACAAAGTGCGTGCATGTCATCTTGCTCTAATCGCTGTCTGTGTTTACCTCTGTGCTGCACACAGATGCTGCAGTAGTTTGGTTTGGACTGTAAAACGTATTTGCAGCACAAGAAAGGGAAGCATGTTCTCCCATGTTTGTGCGCTTCGGTTTCCGTGTCCAGATGAGGACCCGCCCACACTCATACGTAAAGGAGAAGTTCACAGAAACGCGGTAGGAACGCGGGCCCGTTCTTAAGTGTTTTGCCGGTTCATTAGGAACAGCACGGGCACTGGCACGCGAACCGGGTCCTCGGCAGTGGGAAAGTAGCATTTGTGTAGCCCCTTTCACTGGGGTAGCAGTCCAACAGTTATCTTCTCTCGTTGATTTATGGCATGTTCCAGTAGCCCACTCCTCCTGCTTCTTCATCACCTGATGCAGACCTTGTTATTCCAGGTGACGTCCAAGCCAGTGTGGCTTCAATTATATGTCTCATTTTGCCACTACACTATCCAGCATCTGAAGATACATATAAATTTCTATTTTATCCTTTACAGTTTGCAATTGTCAACATGCTTCATCCAAAAGCATCAAACTGCTTTGAGAACCTTTCAGGTTTTCAGATTCTGTTTAATTATCATTATACAACACAAGATTGTGCAACAGAATTACTGATACAGTCAATTTTTTCTTGTCAATAATATTAATTAATTAATTTTTAAAGCTATAAATAGCACAGTATATAATTAAGTAAATAAAGAAAAACTGTGTGGTTGTGGTGAAGGAATTAAAAAAAAACTCCTGATAACCCCTGTGGTCTGAATGCTAACACAGTAGATACCTCTCTATTGCCTGCAAGACATGTAGGGTGAACATGCTGTGGCTGGGAAGGTTATTGTCTTTCTTTCTTCAGCTCATTGATATCACTGCTATTTGGTACAGGGATACTGCTGAAGTTCTTGGTGATTTCAGTCACTTGCTGTGTATTAGTCTGAGTATTAGTCTTGGGCTGTGCACATCTCAAACCAGGCTTCTCAAACGATGCAACATACTGACTATGGATAGACAGTTAAAAATATGTTGTTTTTCAAAAGCTTCTCTGGACTCAGTGGGTAAATGAATAGTTTATACAAACAGTTTGTAACCCAGGTGACAGTGTGCATGAGGTAAAAACCTGATTAAAATTTATTTTTGTTTATTATTTCATCTGGAAAAAAAACTGGTTTAAAAATATTAAAAACAAACATTCAATCCATGGATGATTATTGGTTGGTTAAAAATATGTATGGTTGAAATTTTAAATAGGCAAGCTTTTATTCTGAAAGTGTCCCAGCGTGGCCCATGTGACTGGTAGTAGCCAACCGGATTCTTTTCGGTTCTGACCAAGATCGCTGCAGACACACAGACGTCGAGCTGCCGTTATTAAACAAAGGAAACTTATCTAAAAGAATATCTTTAATTTTTTGAGAAATTGTTTTGTTTTCCACTTTATCCTGCCCTTCAGACGTGTGTACATTGCTGAATGGGACTTGGCCATTTAAGTTGGAGTGGAGAAAAGTTGAGCTAGTACTGAAGTGGGACTTCATACGCGGTGAAACGAGATGGCGAGCCACCGGACCTGATGAACTGTGAATTTGCTGATCTGTGCATGTGGAGCAACATGCTGTCTGCGGAGTGTTGACCGTTTTCATCCGAACTGGTAGGATTTATCCTTGACTGCTAACAGCAGTGGATTCAAGACTAGCGCAGAACACAGACAATAGAGGGATCAACAGCAGGACAAAAGAAAAGAGACTCTCATGTGCATCGCACCTTGTTCAGCCTTTTGCTGGATTATTTTGAGTTGTGTCTTTTGGTTCAATATTTTTATTTTAATATTGAATGACCCTGTGTGGTACTGCTGTGATATTATTGAGATTGCAAACTATTTTGTTGGTTAAACCTAACATAACATTGAGTCTGCCGAATCTGAATACAGAGCCTAATTTTTGTATTAACTTTTTAAAAAAAATAATAAAATAGATAAATAGATTTTGAAGCTAGAGAACTAAACTAGGTTTAGTGACTACTGAGTTAACTCAAACAGACAAACCAAAGGGAACTGAACAAATAACCCTAAATTTAAGTTATTTCTTTTGGTTAAGATAACAAAAAGAGGGATTATACACCAGGAAGGTGTATGCTGTTGTGTTTTCTGTTGTCAAAGTCTTTTATGGTTTTTGTTGTGTGTAAATAAATCTTGCCGGCTAATTTAAATTTATTCTCTTGGTCTGTGGTCCTTAATTGTGGTGACACTAACTCTACTCTCCATAGCCGAACCTGTCATCTGGTCCAAACCCTGTAACGACTAAGGTGTTACAAGTTCAGTACTTTTTTCTTTTTTTTTTTTTTACCAAGGGACCTCTCTCTCTTGTATCAAAAGCCTTCTTGATCCCAAGGTTAGGAATGCTTGAGCTAGGGTTTATAGGAGAAATAAAATGGAATAGCAGCTTTCCAAAGGCAAAGTAAGCATGTCTCATAGAGACGCATGAACACTTTGTCTTGTGAACGCGAAAGAGAAAGTACAGTGCAGCTGAGATCCGAAGATGGTACAATTGCCCACAGCAAGTAGCTGCATCAACTCTCCCTTCAAAACTTGAAAGGCCTGCTGGTCCTCTCTCATGTCTCCTGTCATCACAGTAGTCCACACTGGCAGGGGGTCCCCTCTACGTCCATGTCATTTGCTCAGCCCACAGCATGATGCTTTTCTTCTCTTGACTTTCATTTTTCCTTTCTCAGTGACCAGCACTACATAGAAGGAAAGGGGAGGGGGGGGTTTGAAGGATAGTGGCCACTCCAATTATTTTTCTTTTTTCTTTCTTTTTATTGTTTTAACTTAAAGGTACATTTAAGAAAATCCTTGTTATTACCCTCAGGCGAGGATCCTGGGTGTTGGTCAGAGCTGTAAGGTGACATTTACAAAACTGTCTGGCACTGTTGCATTGCAGTATAATATTTACTGTATGTCATATATGTTGTTATGACTAAAAACCTCATGTACAGTCATACTAAAAAGAAAGCACACCCTGTCAAATCTAACATTTTACATATCAAGACACAATAAAACTTATCTAGTCCTAACCAGATCTTAAAATGAGATAAACACAACTTAAGATGAACAACAACACGCGGAATATTACACCACGCCATTATTCATTGAACAAAAACTGAAATGCAGAAGCGGTGTGTGGAAAAAATAAGTACACCCCATGATTCAATAGCTCGTAGAAGCACTTTTACCAGCAATATGCTGAAGTAATTCTTTTCCAACTTTATCAGTCTCTCACATTGTTGTAGAGGAATTGTGGCTCACTGTTTTTTACAACATTTTTTCAGTTCATTGAGGTTTGCAGGCATTTGTTTATACACTGCTCAAAAAAATAAAGGGAACACCTAAACAACACAATATAACTCCAAGTAAATCAAACATCTGTGAAATCAAACTGTCCACTTAGGAAGCAACACTGAATGCCAATCAATTTCACATGCTGTTGTGCAAATGGAATAGACAACAGGTGGAAATTATTGGCAATTAGCAAGACACACTCAATAAAGGAGTGGTTCTGCAGGTGGGGACCACTGACCATTTCTCAGTACCTATGATTTCTGGCTGATGTTTTGGTCACTTTTGAATGTTGATGGTGCTTTCACACTCGTGGTAGCATGAGACGGACTCTATAACCCACACAAGTGGCTCAGGTAGTGTAGCTCATCCAGGATGGCACATCAATGCGAGCTGTGGCAAGAAGGTTTGCTGTGTCTGTCAACGTAGTGTCCAGGGGCTGGAGGCGCTACCAGGAGACAGGCCAGTACACCAGGAGACGTGGAGGAGGCCATAGGAGGGTAACAACCCAGCAGCAGGACCACTACCTCCGCCTTTGTGCAAGGAGGAACAGGAGGAGCACTGCCAGAGCCCTGCAAAATGACCTCCAGCAGGCCACAAATGTGCATGTGTCTGCACAAAAGGTTAGAAACCGACTCCATGAGGATGGTATGAGGGCCCGACGTCCACAGATGGGTGTTGTGCTCACAGCCCAACACCGTGCAGGACCCTTGGCACTTGCCAGAGAACACCAGGATTGGCAAATTCACCGCTGGCGCCCTGTGCTCTTCACAGATGAAAGCAGGTTCACACTGAGCACATGTGACAGACATGACAGAGTCTGGAGACACCATGGAGAGCGATCTGCTGCCTGCAACATCCTTCAGCATGACCGGTTTGCAGAGGTGGGAAGTAACGAAGTACAAATACTTCGTTAGTGTACTTAAGTAGATTTTTCAGGTATCTGTACTTTACTTAAGTATTTATTTTTCTGAGTACTTTTTACTTTTACTCCCTACATTTTTACACAAGTATCTGTACTTTCTACTTCTTACATTTTCAAACAGACTCGTTACTTTTTAACACGTCAGAGAGAAGTTTGCATTTCCGGTCAGTGCGCCTTCAAACATAAAACGATCTGAGCCTAAATGGAGGAATAATAACACATAAGAGACAATCGTACTGCGTATCCTCCATCACCGGCTTATCTCGTACAAAGGGATTAAATACGCAAACCCATATAAGTAATGTATCATTTATAGCGCTATAATCGGGCCGGACCGAGTCCGTAAGTTGCGCTGCGGCACATAAACAGCTTAGCTAGCGCTACTGAAGAGGAGCGAGCATGAAGGGAGTAACGTGTGGCAGGTAAATGCAACGTTTCTAAATGCTCAACAAATATCAGCAAACACACAAAGTGTGTGCAGTTTGTCACACAGTGTGTCTGCTAGCTAAAAGAAGAGCTGCTGTATTTCAGGGAGAGCAAAGAGAGAGAAGTTCACTCAGAGATGAAGAAAGAGGACAGGAGAGGAAGAAGAGAGGTTAGAATTAAAGGTAAGGACTGGAAAACAAACTGAAGTATGCTGACTTTGTGTAATTCAAAGATTGTATGAAAATACTGCAGTTTAGGTTAGCTTGTTGTACTGTATTTACAGTAAAGCTCTGTGTTGGACTGGAGCACAGTGTTTGTGTTCATGGTCAGAGTTACAGGTTACATCAGTGCAGCAGAGATGAGTTTGAATCAAAGCTGCTGATGCTGAGATTCATTCACTGAATCCAACATTTCTACAGCCTGTATGCTGTCAGTGTAGGGGATGGAGATCAGCTCAGAGAGCTGTGAAATACTGGGTTACATCTTTGTGAGTTCACTTCATCCACACAGAGCAGTAAACCTCAGAGCAGCAGCAGCAGGTCAGCTGATCACAGCCTGCACACCACCATCATTTACTGCAGCTACAATAGAAAGCTGTGGTTCTTCTCCCCATGCAGAGCCACTACAGCTGATCTTAGGGTTCCTCCACCTTCTGAATCCCACTGTAACCCCTGAGTATCCTCATGTTGGTGTTTAGGTGGAGACACAGTCACCCTCTACTATGGAGGACACAGAGAACAGAGCTGTGTTTAAATTCCCTTTCACAGTTTGTGTCCTATAACAGATTCAAGCTGAGTGCATTCATTAGAATTAAAATTTAGATTGGAATAACATTTGTATTCTCATGTACTATTTTATATTATTACAATAATATATAATGAGGTTCGGTTTATTTTACACAAAATAGCAGGTAGAAACATCCTCCAAAGAACTACTTTTACTTTCTTACTTTGAGTACATTTCAGAGCCTGTACTTTTTTACTTTTACTTAAGTAGAGAAGTTGAACCAGTACTTCGACTTTTACTAAAGTATTTTTTAACATAAGTACTTGTACTTCTACTTAAGTACAGAATGTCAGTACTTTTGCCACCTCTGCCGGTTTGGCAGTGGGTCAGTAATGGTGTGGGGTGGCATTTCTTTGGAGGGCCATACAGCCCTCCATGTGCTCGCCAGAGGTAGCATGACTGCCATTAGGTACTGAGATGAGATCCTCAGACCCCTTGTGAGACCATATGCTGGTGCGGTTGGCCCTGGGTTCCACCTAATGCAGGACAATGCTAGACCTCATGTGGCTTGAGTCTGTCAGCAGTTCCTGCAAGATGAAGGCATTGAAGCTATGGACTGGCCCGCCCGTTCCCCAGACCTGAATTCGATTGAGCACATCTGGGACATCATGTCTCGCTCCATCCACCAACGTCACGTTGCACCACAGACTGTCCAGGAGTTGGCGGATGCTTTCGTCCAGGTCTGGGAGGAGATCCCTCAGGAGACCATCCGCCACCTCATCAGGAGCATGCCCAGGCATTGTAGGGAGGTCATACAGGTACGTGGAGGCCACACACAATACTGAGCCTCATTTTGACTTGTTTTAAGGACATTACATCAAAGTTGGATCAGCCTGTAGTGTGTTTTTCCACTTTAATTTTGTGTGTGACTCCAAATCCAGGCCTCCATTGGTTCATAAATTTGATTTCCATTGATGATTTTTGTGTGATTTTGTTGTCAGCACATTCAACTTTGTACAGAACAAAGTATTCAATGAGAATATTTCATTCATTCAGATCTAGGATGTGTTATTTGAGTGTTCCCTTTATTTTTTTGAGCAGTGTAATATTTCAGTTGGGTTGAGGTCTGGACTTTGACTGGGCTATTGAAACACCTTGATGCTTTTTTTTTCAGCCATTCTGTTGTAGATTAACTGGTTGGCTTTGGATCATTGTCCTGTTGCATGGACTAGTTTCATCCAACCTGTAGCTGTCAGACAGATGGCCTCACATTAACCTCTACAATGCTGCTGGTATACAAAGGAGTTCATGGTTGACCCAGTGACTACAAGGTGTCAAGACTATGTTGCTGCAAAACAAGCCCAAATCATCACCCCTCCACCACCGTGCTTGACTGCATGCTGTGTTTGTCAGGGTCTGGGCAGGCTGGAGAGTTTCTCTGTACTTTTCCTTTCCAGATGAATTGGTGGGCACCTCTCGCATCATGTCCACCCTTGGGCATAGTCACTCTTCCCGGGCTTGCCTCACACACCTGTCATGTCGTCTGTCATCTGCTAATCAGAAGGCTGTATATTTAACCTCGGCTGTGGTTGTGGTTGTCCACCTGATCATGTCTACCAATGTAGTGATAAATTGGCTTGCCTCGTTGTTACCTGTGCTCTGTTACTGCAAAATAGTAATTCCCATCTCTCTTTAGTGTCTGTATAGTGTATTCCTCTCAGTGCTCTAATTTGTTTACTCATCTCTGAAACTCACCTTCCTCGCCTTGTGTAACTCTTCCTGAACACATGGCCTTCCGTTACTCTTTAGCAACTGGCCATCTTTGGATACTCACCTGCCTGCCCATTTTCAATCACTCCTGCCAAGTCAACCTTGGACCCCAGCCTGCCCTCTGACTAACCTCCTCTTGGAAATACCTCCCTGGACCTCAAGTAAGACTTTCAGACACACAGCCTGCCATAACCCTAGCCAGCTATTCCTGCCAATACTAATTCTTCCTCTCCCGCTTTACAAACTCTCCCTGACTGCTGGTGTTACGTTTAGTGCCAGGTCTCATTCAGCTTACCCGCTTTGCTTTATTTGTGTTGTTGTAAATAAAGCTCTTAATTGTAGTAATAGCTATGTCAGTCTGCTATTTTGGTCCAGAAATTATTTAGCCATGACAGTGTTTGGTTTTTGACACATGTAATGGTGTGCATTATAGCCAAACATTTCCACTTTGGTCTCATTTATCCAAAGGCTGTTGCTCCAGAAGTCTTGTGGTTTGTTGAGATGCAACTTTGCAAACCTAAGCCATTCTACCATGTTCTTTTTAGAGAAAATGAGCTTTCTCATGGCAAACCATCCAAACAAGCCATACTTGTTCAGTCTTTTTTTTTTTTTTTAACTATCATGAATGTTAACATTTAACATGCTGAGACCTGTAGAGTCTGAGATTTCTTTTTTTTTTTTTTTTTTTTCTGAGCATTGCACAGTCTGACTTAAGGGTGAATTTCCTGGAGATGTCCACTCTGGGAAGATTGGCAACTGTCTTGAATTTCTCACTGTAAATGATGGACTTCAAATTGTTTTGAAATGGCCTCATAACCCATCTCAGATGATGGGAGAACAGCTTCTCTAAGATCATCGTCTTTCCTCCCTGACACTGTGTAAAGACACACCTGAATGTGCGAGACCAACAAACTGCCAAAACCTGTGTCTCTACAGAGGTTCTCACACCTCTATAAAAGCAGTAAGGGTGTACCTAGTTTTGACGTACAGCTGATTTGTTTTGCCACATGTTTGTTAAATACATAATAGCATGTGTAATATGTCATGTTTTGTCATTTATCTGAGGTTGCATTTACCTCATTTTAAAAGCTGCTAAAGACAAGATTATTTATATTATACTCTCATATATGAAACCATAGAGTTTAACAGGGTTTTTTTGATCTCGACTGTATAGATTTATTGTTATATTGTATACAGTTATAATACATGTAAATTTGTTTGAAAGAACACAAAAAACTTTTCTGTCTCTGTATACTGATTCACTGACTATATCACATTTAAAGTTAGAATTGATGAAAATGATTTCCGAACATTAATGACCTACACTAAAATTACACTTTTAATTAAACCTGTACTTAAAATAGTACAGCCTGCATTCAGCATACTTGATTCTACCCAACTATTATTAATTAATTAATCACTGTAGGAGAAAGTGACTGAAGATGAACTTCAACTTTAGGTAAGCTTTGCTTGATGACAGTAAAAAAATATTGCACAAATCAGTAAAAATAAGCCATATTTGATCTGCAAATCTCACCCGTGTGAATGCTCATGGTCCACTTATACTTGAAATTCTTGAAGCATTCTAAATGTAATTTATTTTAGAGTCAGGGTAAATAACTCTAATAGTGGCAAACATCTGAATGTTTCCTCATATCAACATGTCAACAATCCCCTTTGAAGAAAATGATGTAAACACCTTTTATGCTTTTCATTCCTCCTTTTCTTCAGATCCCAACCCCATTATCTTCTCAGTTCTGTCAATGTTCTTACAAGACAATTGTGGAGATAGTCAAAGAGGTAAGAATTGTTATATAATGTCGCATTGCACACGGATTTGTCTCAGCTGAATGAGGACAAGACTCTCTGCTCCATCTTTCAATATTAGCATAATCTCCTGTGATCCATTTGACCCAATGCTGTGCCCTCTCATCTATAGAACAGCTCTGAGAAATGACTGTATGCTTTGACGGTTCAGATTATTGAGCATGTCAGCTGCTATACTTCTTACTCTCATTTAGATAGTTGGAACAGTTTTAAATTTGTTTTAACCTTACAACTCTAGAGATATTCACACCCAGATTACTAGTCTAGCATACAATCGCCCTCTATCCCTCTTTGTGATTGTGAAATACAAAATGTCAATTTTGTGATAATATTTGACCTCATTTACATATGGTGTACCTTGGTTGTAGACACTGGCTGCCTTTTCAGCATTTCAATTTCTTAAGTGTAGTGGATGGCACCAGACCTCTACAAGCTGCTTTGTCTTTGCCACCATATGGCATCTTGACAGTGTTTTCCTCACTAATTAGTCTTTAACACATATGCCAAGTCCAAATGACTGTAATGTCAAGCTGCAGTAAGGATCCTTGTTGCATCAGAAATTAGTTGCAATATATTAGCCCGTGACAACATTTAACTTTAGTTGTTTACTGCACAAATATTAACTAAGTTAATTTATTCAAATCTTAATACTGAGGTAGTAATTCTAATTAAATCCTATGAATCAACTTGATGGATAAAAATCAGCAGTGTCACATGTCCTATAAATCCTAAAGATCCTTTGAGGCTTTTCTCTATAAAATCTGCCTTTATGTTTATGTTAAATTTAAGTGTTCCACGAACACTCTAAGATCATACAGTACCAGTCAAAAGTTTTGACTGGTACTGTATGTTTGATAGTCATTGTACACAAAGCAAGAGCAGGATTTAATTTGATGATTCTGAGGTTTTTGTGTATTGTAGTTTGACTACCAACTAATCCAGTCTTCTTGTAAGAATGGGAAACACTGAGGGTGGAAGTGAAACAGAGTCTGCCTTTCTCTTTTGTGGTAGCAATGATTATGTCACACTCTAAATCTGTCATAGTGTGTAAAAACTTGCATGTACAAAACATCAAAAACAAACAAACAAAAAAACAAGCTTTTCCTTGTGAGTGCCATCTTGTGGAAGCTGATGATTATATTGCTCCATCCATCCATTTCCTGTGGTTTACCTTGGTATACACATTTGGGTATGCCGAGCATATTTGGCATCCTCCCCCTCCAACTGGTCGAGCTAACCAGGTGGTTAGTTGGATCAGCTGATATCTCAGCTCCTCTCTTCTGATGAAATAATTACAAAATAGATCAGTGTTAGTGCAGCTAGGGTGTCCTGGTGCCAAATGCACTTATGAAAACCCTTATGTTCCAATATATAGTGTTTGTTAGAAAAGTGCAGTAACAGAAGTCCAGTTATAGAAGACCACTTGGGTTCAGGCTGACCCCTCCATGTGTCACTGTCATATCCCATCTGCCTTTGGTAACTGCCTGATCTACAAAGCACTGGACCCTTACAGCACCTGTGTGGCTTGTTTGGGTTTAGCCCATGGGCTAAGGCTTGGCCTCCATCTACTAAACAATAAGACCTTCCTTCAGGCCTGGAACCAGGGTGGGGCCCCAGTATCCTCCAGCTTTTCTTGTCATGTGGATCGCACTTACTCAGGACCAGTTTGCCTTGGGAGAGCCTACAACTGGCAAGTTTCTCTGGAAACCATAGCTCCTGGGATCACTATGGCACACAAACCCTTCCACTATGACAAGGTGGCAAATCATGGAAGGGATCACTATATTGGCTTTAAGTTGAAGAGGAGAATACATTAGTCCTATATATAAGTATAGCATATAATTTCAGAGAAACTAAGATAATTTTTTTTTTTTTTATAATAAGCCTGTCAGGTCTGGCATTTTTCGCAATCACAATAATGATCCGAATGCACTGTTGTACCAAATATATTTGCTTTTACAAGAACAGCTCTGTA
The DNA here is from genome assembly GCF_007364275.1 of Archocentrus centrarchus. Lineage (NCBI taxonomy): Eukaryota > Metazoa > Chordata > Actinopteri > Cichliformes > Cichlidae > Archocentrus > Archocentrus centrarchus. Next base: position 10,134,716 of record NC_044348.1, on the reverse strand, counting down.
AGTTTTCTATAGGCTACTCTTGTTAATGTTTATATTTGTATTTTTATTTTATTTATTCATCCCAGGTCTGACAGGCAGGAAGGTACGGAACACCACAAGGGACATGGGGAAAAAAAAAAAACACCAGGAAAAAAAAGAGAGATGTACTTTTGCGAGATATCGCAAAACATTTGCGAGATATTGCAAAACTTTTTAATTTTAGGTCATGCGCTTCCGCAGTGATGGCATGAGAGTGAGACAGTCAGCCAGGTTCATTCATTCATGCCTGTACAGGTTACGGCCAACAGTAACCAAACTGAATCATAAATAAAGGCGACTTTGGCTGGCAATCTCTCGCCGATCCTTTCAACGTCCTGATGGATGGTGTCATATCAAGATTAACGCGGGAGGGCATGGCCTAACATTAAAAAGTTTTGCAAGATCTCACAAAAGTGCATCTTTTTTTTTCTCTCATGTTTTTTTTTTCCCATGTCCATTGCAGGGTTCCGTAGGAAGGAATGCAATAGAGAAAAAAAGGGAGAAAAAAGAAAAAATAGGAGAGAGGTATTTACACACACATACACATATTCACATATATACATGCATATACATATACACACATGCACACAATCTTGCTGTGGTTTGTAGTAACGTGTGTGTGTGTGTGCCTCTGTCATGGAAATTACTCAATAATGAGCACAAGAAGCTGCAACCATGCCCCTCAGGATCCAGAGGCAAACAGGGAAAGATTCAGGGGTCCCGAGTCATCCACAGCCCACCAGGAGCTCAGAAGACCCAAGGAAAAGCACGGAGCCCCCACGGTCATAGGGCCAAAGTGCCAGAGGCAACAAGCAATGAGAGGCCCTATGTGTACTATGACGTGTTGTGAGCCGTATTATGTCATTAAAAAGGAAGGGTGGGACATCATGCAGCACAGCGAGCAGAGCCAAGGGAGTGGCACTACTAACTGCGGCACGAGCGGCATGAACCCTACTACTTTTGTGATATTTAAAGTCATGGTGAACTGTGCAGGGTTTCTGTGTGTATTCTCTCAGTTTTTTAATAGAGCAAAAATAGACCTGCAATAGATAGAAATGCAAACATGGAAAACCTTTAAAAGAGAAAAAAAAAATAGTTGAATACTATCCTTGAACAGAGTGCTTATGTAAGTTAAAAAACAAGTAAATAAATTCATCCTTTTGTCAAAAGATATATAAAAACACTGTGTAGACTGCTTCTCATTTTAGGTCTAATTTTCTCTGCACTACATTGTGCAGCTTTGTCTTTTTGGTTTTTTTTGTCTGTGTTGCGCTTTGAGTACTTGCAAATTGTCTGAACACTCAGATGCTCAGCAACAAATTGCTGAAATGGAGATCTTCTTCCTGTCAAAAGCAATCTTTTACACCGAATCCCTCAGAATAAAATTAACATAATGGCTATGTTAGTGAAGACCATGGGTTTACCAGACCCATGTCACAGTCACAAAATATCCAGGCTTAACTGATTGGTTGCTAAGGGCATCTTGATGTAGTTTTCTCAGCCTGAGATAAGTGAAGAGATGTTACATTCTGTCTAACCTGGATGAGATAGCTTTTCTGCACATATCTGACTCTTGACAGTGGCAACAACACATGATATTAAGTATAAAATCATGTCATATTACTGTTAATGCTGAGTTCAAGCTTATCAGTTCATTTTTAACCTCTGTGATCTGTCTGGGCCTCTGAAATACCAAACAGTTATATTGAAGTTAAAAAAAAAAAAAAAAAAAGGCAAATTCTGTCACTGTACCATGACAAATTCAACAAATGAAAGACCTGAGTTTATTAAAAGTATTTAATTAAATTTTAGGAGTGACCAGATGAACAATATGTTACATTATTAAGTCTTTATAGGACACTCATTGAAATAATTTGAAATTCAAAATTTCAACCTTGGAGTGTTACTGGAGGACATAAGACTTAATTACTTTTATGACATATTTCACAATGTTTCATTTTCATGTAGAAAATTAAGGTCAATGAAGTTACCATATTTGGTTCCTTTCCAGTAAGTGGTTAAAAAAAAATTCCAATTAGTGTGCATGTGTATATATATATATATATATATATATATATATATATATATATATATATATATATATATATATATATATATTAGGGCTGCAACGATTCATCGATTAACTCGATTCTAAAAATTTATCGACACAAATTTACTGTGTCGATGCTTCGTTTAAACTCTGCAGCGCTCAGCTGTCTCGGTGTAAGCGGCGCTCCTCACTAGCATTAGCAGTATTAGTGCTGACGTTTTTTTGTGGGTTTATTGGGGGCTGGCAAACCAACATAGAACTGCATTACCGCCACCTACTGGACTGGAGTGTGAATCACTCACGTATACACAAGCACACATTCTAAAAAGCTCTCCGTCGCTGCGATGGATTTCATTTAACACAGAGTGGATCATCACTAGAGTTGCCACCTGTCTCGTAAAATACAGAACCCCGTATGTTACGGGACTCCGTGGAATACGGCTCCGTAACATGCCGTGTTCCGTACTTTACGGGACGGGTGGCAACTGTCGCTGACATGCATTTCCACGCCTCCACTGCTCTCTGTGTGTCTGTGTGTGTTGTGCTCGCTGAGAATTTCAGCTGCTATTTTTGTCTTTACTTCAGCTGTAGCTACCAGAACTGGTTTGCTAGCGAGCGCGGGCCATTAGCACTAGCGATGGTTCGGTACCGGAAGGCCCGCCCCCCAGGACCGAGGGGCTCCTTCAAAATATTTTTTATACTTTAATCCCTTATTAGTGACTAAATATAGACCTGCAGTAGAAACGTATTTTCGAGAATGCTTGTGAATACAAAGCATTACACCATTACTCACACATGCGCCATGGCTCCCACAGCCACTAGTTTTTCAAAACACTCATAGCAGGCAGCGGTTTTAACTGCGCAAGCGCAAAGAGGCGAAGCTGTGACGGTGAGCTCAAGTAGTGAAAAAGGAAACGTTTTTCCAGCGTCCAAAACAGCAGCTTTTTCTTTTAGTAACAATCATTAAATCTGTGAAACAGCTGGAGGTCCTTCATCAAGCACCTGATCAGCAAGTGTTAAGGTGAAGAAAAGAGAACTTTGTAGCTGCTCCATTCACCGCTGTTTGTTCACATGGCGAGAAACTGCAGTACGGAAGTTAAAATATGCAGATAAACTGTTAATAAAAAAAAGTATTTCTTATCCGATTACTCGATTAATCGCTGGAATAATCGATAGAATACTCGATTACTAAAATAATCGTTTTATGCAGCCCTAATATATATATATATATATAAAATACAAGAAAAAGGAATGTGAAAAGAATGGTGAAAGGAATGTGTATTTTTGAACAGTATAAAAGATTCATTACAGCATCACTTTTTAGAACATTACTGTACAACATACACAATATAAATTTATACAGCATTAGTCCATTTCTTCATGACCACATTGTTTAAGACCACATGGTCCTTAACCTCACTGAAGCACGGGAATTGTGTCATATATAAAGTGTGGGAAATTACCAAAAATAGTCACTTATCCTATAAAGGATTAAAAGAAGGAATGCACTGGCCAGCTCAGAAACACCAAAAGGCCTGAACGACCTAAAAAGATAATTTAAGTGGATGATTGCAAATTCTTTCCTTGGTTAAGAAAAACACCTTGCCAACATCCATTCAAGTCAAGAACACTCTTGAGGCATATCATTGTCAAAGTCTACAATCAAGACACACCTTCATGAATAGAAATGCAGAGTATTTACAGCAAGATCCAAACCACTGTTTACACTCTATAACAGGTTTAGTTTAGACTTCTATAAAACATCCAAAAGAGCCTGCATAGCTCTGGGGGAAATTTCTCAACATGTTCTTCACTCCGAACGACAGTATCAGTTTTTTGTTCCAAAGCTACCAATGTGACTGCTCCAACATGTGGCTTCGTGTATCATGTCAGTCATTTGACCATGTAATGTGGCTGTAGCTTAGGTTGTAGAGCAGGTCACCTACTAATTGGAAGGTTGCTGGTTCAATCCCTGGTTCAAGTAAGTTCAAGTAACCTTGGGTAAAATGCTGAAGTGAATGGCTGTATAAGGCATGTTATATAAAACGCTTTGCTTTTCCTGTGGCATCTAATGCCATTTAGGCCCCATAGGCTTTTCAGAAATCTGAGAAAATCCATATTTATGGAATTTTTTCAGGATTTGCCAGAGAAAATCATACACATTATTCACATGTCGTTTTGTGTAAGACTTGCTAGAGGTCACTTAATTTTATTTTAAAACATAGGTATTGGTTGAAAAATGTGCCTGCCATTTAGGAAATTATTAGACAAATTAAAATAAAAATCTGAATATGCATTGACTGAAACTCAAATATATGGAATAAAACTTGAATATACTGAGTGAATGTGTGAATATATTGAATGAAAACTGATGCCACAGAGGCTCTTGCGCAATCTAGTGTTTTCATTGTGTAAAACATATAATGTTGCTACACGAAGTGGCACTATGAGCAATCCCCACGAAAACTACTAGCAGAAATCCTAAGTAATGAGAAGCTAATTAACACCCTGGCAAATGCATTTACTGGCCAACTTAATACTAGTAGCAGTGGTCCATATCATTTTACCGATGAAAAAGTTTATTCTCTGTTTCATCATGGAAGACCAAATGTAGTGAACCTCTCAGACAGCTCCTGAGTGACAAATTACTGTAATGCAGAACATCCTTCCACATCTCAGGTGCTCCCCACAACAAGCCCTATCTACAATCAAAAGGGCACAAGCCACAAGAGGTAAAAACAGAATTAAATGAAGTTGCTGGTGGCAAAAGTTGGAATTCCTGAACTAAGCAAAGTTAACAAAAATAACAGTGAAAGTCAGTGTGTGCTAGACTGCCAGCATGTGATTGGGGAGACTAAACAACAGTTAATTTGTTTAATTGTTGCTTATTCCAATAACTATATACTGAGGGTGGTCTTTGTTTGGCTTTCTTTGCTCAGAGTTTGAGGGTCCTGCATATACATAGATTAAACCAAGATTAACTTTTACTAGAATCATGGAAAGAGAAACTTGTGGAGAAGAAAACAAAAAAGCTCATGAGCTGAAGCATACCACATCATCTGTCAAACGGGGTGGAGGCATGGTATGGTCATGGCTGCCAGGGGAACTGGGTCACTGTTTACTGATGATGTGACTGCTAACAGAAGTAGCAGGAATTTTGAAGTGTCCAGGCAACTGCAAAACTGATCAGACAGTGTTTCACAGTGTAAATGGATAATGACCCAAAGCATTACTGCAAAAACAATCTAACGAGTTTCTCAAAGCAAAGAAATGGGATATTCTTCAATGGGCAAGTTATTCACCTGATCTCAACCCAATAGAGCATGCTTTTCAATTACTGAAGACAAAATGGAAGGTAGAGAGACCCACAAACAAGCAGCAACTGAAGGTGGCTGCAGTAAAGGCCTAGCACAGCTTCTCAAGGGAGGAAACGCCGCATTTGGTGATTTCTATCAGTTGGTTTGAGGCTTAAGGCAGTCACTGCAAAAAGTTCATTTAATCATTAAAAACAATACTTAAATTTAAAATTCTGTTAGTTTTTGGAGTATCTATAAAAATGGCTATTAATGCAATATTTTTAAACCATTTGAATTAAGCTAAAAGTCTGCACTTTAATCACATCCTAAGTGTTTCATTTAAGATCCAATGTGATCTTAAATGAAACAAAATGACAAACTTATTAGATGGTTCTCAGCTGTTGCCACTGCTCAACAAAATAGCATTTTGCCTCAGGTTCCACTCACTACAGTGCCAGGGATAGCACCAGTCTGCACAGCAACACCATCATCTTCTCATCCTGATCTGTTGCCACTAGAACTCAGAGCTCTGGAGCTTGGGGGATCATGGTGAACATCCAAGCATCATTCAGGGAGTAAAACTACAAATCCCAGCTAGCCCTCATCTTTATATTAAGCTTGCTGAAAAACTGTCATGGGGAGAGGAAAACACAGAGGAAGGGGGTCTTAATATTCTTAACATCCTGGATCTACATGTCGTTAGCCTAATAGCATAATTGCCTAAGTCATATTTTGGCCAAAACTGAGATAACTGTCTAAATGAATCTACACTGTTAGCAGAGTAGAATTAGGTAGGTATCTCAAAATATGCCAAAATATGACTTAGGCAATTATGCTATTAGGCTAATGATGTGTTACCTTCACTGGCCATTTGATCCCTACCACCCAAGACATCCATTCAGCTCTGCACCTGATGCTGTATTGCTTTTGTCAATCCAAATGGGAAAGCTGTGTAGGTCCCTACATACACTGTTGGACAGTACAAAGCATACTGTCTGCATTTCTGGGTCCAGCCTCAGGGGAGCATCTCGACTTGGGGAGGGTAGCTATCAATGAGTCAGCAGGCCACTGCTCTTGGCTGCTGCCATTGCTACTTTTTTACAACCTCCCAATAAATTTGTGAGCACAAATATTATTGCAGACTCCATAATAAAAAAAGAAAAAAAAATGCTAGAGTTAAAAGGCCTTGCGCTCTCTGCTATCCTGATGCCAAAGTATTTGACATTGCAGTGTTCCAAATATAATAAAATCCAACTGAGAAGTAGGCATCTTTATGATTCACGTTGACACAAATCTCATTCCCATGCAGCTGCCCTGGATGCACTATTTCATCTAAAACTATATTTAAAAAAAAACTATAATGTATATTTCTGGACCACTTCCCACATTTGAGGATTCATGGAATGGAGCATTTCTGCTTATCTGAGCTCCCAGCTCTCCTCTCCTCATGTTTCTTACAAAATATCAATAATTTGAACATCATCTGGGAATGAGGAAAACTTTTTGGTGCAGATGATCTCCACTCAAATAAAACTTAAGTTTGACTGTTATCTGCCAGTTTATCAAATTAAACCATCCTTTCAGGTATTCCTTAGTGAAACAAGTACAGTAGGCCATGTTATAAGTCCATAAGGAACCAGATGTTCCTCAGGTCCCCACTTTTCTCTTTGGAGTTGACCAAACAGATATTTTCAACATACCTTAGAAATCTCTACATATTCTAAGACATTTGCAATAATAAAATCTAGGGCATGTAGCTCGACTCCTTGAACATTAACTACTTTATCACTTGTCACTATAAAGTCTAATTTAAATAGTTCACATCATTTAAATACTGCTGTAGGAGTGGCTTTGATTTCTTACACATAATTATTTGGATTTGCATATCCTACTGTTGCAAACTGTTGTTTGTATATTCATCATTTTCAGAGCTGATATAATAATTCATCTCCTTCTTCATCGGGACCACTTCAGTCACAGTTTTGTTAAATATTGAATTTATTTCTTTTAAAATTGATTTGGTGAATAATAACCCAGAAATATTAATCAGTGGCTTCAAATCTTTTTCTGCCCCTTGAGAACCTCTATTGACTGAAATAACCGCACCATTCGTTGATCAAGAAGTGATTATCTTCAGTGATTTCAATTAAGGCTGGCTTGCCTTGGCATCAAATAATTTAAAAGAATCCTTGCTCAATTGCAAGTGTAACTTATTTCTCATTCCAACTGCCCTAACCTTAAGGATCCCTCCAAGTCAAGCTTAACATCATTTATCAAACAGACCAGAGAAAAGTCCTGCCTCTGGGGCTTTTTGTGCCATTTTTTGATACATTAAAAATATGAAACAGAGGAAATTACAAAATTGCAGAAACTTTGAAACATTTAACACTAGAATCATCAAGGTTGTCACTTTGACCCCTTACAAGTTATAAGTACATTAACCTCTGTTAAATTAAATCCCATTATCCATTTTTTTCATGACTCCTAGATTTAGCTTATTAATCATTTAACAAATGATGTGGGGTGTGGAATGGAGCATTCCACACCCCACAAAAAAGATTATAATCAGAAACATCAAGGGCTCATTTTTTAACTAAAACCAAAATTAATAAACCCCTTAAACTGAATCTTGAATAGTTATTTTGTCAAGTCTGACCTATAATTTAACAAAAATGAGAAGAAAATGAACCAATTAACCTCTTGAAGAAATTACATATTTGCCATTGCTGATGCTGTTGCAGCATGGAGTAAATGTTAACCACCTGGAGGTTCCGAGGGGTTTAGATTGTTTAATGGCTAGATCTTTTTACATAATTATTTCCTGTTAGTCTATTCTATGCTCTCAAAATCCCCAGTCCTAAAGTTTAACTCTTTACAATTAAAATACAAGACTCTGGCTAAATATACCAAAGATGCTTGTCAATGGCTTGCTGAAAAACAATTGAGGATGAGGTCCACTGCTGCTGTCAGAACAGCCTGATGACTACATTCTGCCCTATTTTACTTATTCTTATTAACCAAGTAAATTTGGAAATATCCAAATCTACATATGAGTAGCTTTTAGCACTTCTATACCTGCATTGTGTCGTGTAAATTGCATTACTCAGTAACTTATAGCTTTCAACCATCATTGTGCTGCAACTTGTCAGTTCTTTAACACCTTTAGTGGTGTTCGAAGCTAATGATACCATTCTTTATTGCACTTTATTAACTGTGGCCAAGATAATTTAGCAGTGGAGAACAATGGAGCAAAAACCGTTTGGCATGCTAATCCAGCCAGCATTATCAGACCTGTGGTAAAAAGATTCTTTCCTTGTTTTTCCTTTCTTACACCTTCCCTCTAAAGAAATATTAATGTACTGTATCAACAAAAACTGTGACCCAACAATCAAGGCATTAACTGTGTTTCTTGGATATTTGAGACACCCCTAATATCCAGTGTTTGAACCATTCAAGTGCATTTTGAGTGAAACATGAATACAAATGAATACCAAAAATTTGCTTTTCAAAAGAGGGCATATATACTGAAAGCTAAAGTAAGTGTGTGTGTATGTGTGTGTGTGTGTGTGTGTGTGTGTGTGTGTGTGTGTGTGTGTGTGTGTGTGTGTGTGTGTGTGTGTGTGCAGCCATACACTTCAGTTTCACAATAATTACAGTGAACATGACCAGTTAAAACTTAACATCATAAACTTGACATCCACTGAAGTTTTAGTCGGCCACTACTCAGCCAAGGGCAAAGCGCTTGCACATAAGCTCACAACGAGCCACACATGCATGAAACTGTTATCTACAGGGTTTCCTTAAGGAAAACTTGTAGTCTTTCTGTAGTATTTTTCTGAAGTAGTATTCTTCTGTACCAGAAATCCTTATGAGGTGAGTTGTTGAAGATATCCTGAGCTTTTCTGTCAGTAAGCACTGCTGTTTTTGCCGCTGTTAGCAGTTCTGTTAGCCGGTGTTAGTGAAACTGTCTTTGAAGCGAATGCTACTTTGTTAGATTCTGAAACTTAGTGAATAAGCTCTCATATGATGTGAAAATGTAATCAAACTGTTTATCAGAGGGACACTTTTTTTGGACACTTGAGCCTAATATTAGATGGCATAATGTTAGCTTATAACCAGCTGTTGTTGTTTAGCCAGCTCATCAGCTGTCCAGAGACGGGAGGGTCACATGTCTAGTTTGCAGAGAATAAGTAATTGTGACAAATAAATAAGCATCTTTATACACATTTTCATGTGTTGGAGCCCTTCACGTTCTCTCTTTCCTTTGTGTTTTCTCTCCTTTGGTCAAGGGGACCCCTTCTCCGATGATAAAATATAGGTATGATCCTTCATATCTTGAGTCTGAAGGTGCAGGGATGAATTTAATTGTCCCTCTAACATTAAATCAGTCAAGCTAATGCCTGCGCCTTCTCTTGTGCGTTTGCCGTACTACATCTCTGGCCACATACATAAAACACAATTAGTTTTTTCCTCCCAGCCGCTTTCACATGGCGGCTGCTCCTATGTATTTTTAGTGGATTAATTCAAAGTTTATGAGTATGCATCACTTTACTATAGGATGTAATCACGCACTAATCTATGTATATTTATGAGAACAATATCCTTTTTTTCTATTAGATAACCTCAAATAATTTTGGACTGTACCTTTAAGCTGACCTTGGTGGATGTGAGCCAACTTTTAATGGACTGTTAACATGACCCCACTGTACACCTCTAAAGAGTTTTATCAGAATCCATTCAAAATTTTTCAAGCTATTGTGTTCACAAACAGAATGATCACACACACACACACACACACACACACACACACACACACACACACACACACACACACACACACGAACACACACACACAAAAGCTACCAAAAACTTGCCCTCCTTGGCAGAGGTAACAAGTCTGTGATGCACTTTTTATTGAGTTAATGAAGCGATCTGACACACATGGTTTTGTCTTTGGACAAATAGTCATAACTTCTTCCTTCAGGCAGATAACGAGTTTGTTTCCTGAACAGGCTGGATTTATGGTGCCACTCTCAGTCTTGAACTATCTTTAAAAGTACTTTAAAAACAACTTCATAATATAATATAATCCTAAACTGTACAGAACTGTTTTGTTTTTTGTTTTTTTGACTGCAAGATATAATTAATACTGCCATAACAGAAAGTTACTCGCTATAACTATCTGGGCATTTTAGTATAAAAAAATTAGTTCTGAACATTTTGTTATTGTGCTCCTTAAACCAGGAATATCCATTCAATATAATTTTTTGTTCAACTTATTAATGTCATAGATGTAATGATACTTGACAGTCATACTGATTTATTTAATTTTCAAATTGTTATTCTTCTTTGTATTATTATTATCTTATCGCCCCATTTCAATCACAGCCCTCTTGCCTTGTTAGCAGAATTATATTTGTGTTAAACAGAAATGTGTTCGTTTTTTTTTTTAAATTTCTACTTGATTTAAGTTGTGTCTGCATGTGCTTTAGAAAATGGAAGTTCTTCCTTAAGTTCTAAATAAATAAATGAAGATGTAACATGCAGGTGACCCTGAACTGAAGAAACAGTTAAGAAAATGGATGGATGAATGAATACCTCGTAATATGCAGTATAACAACTTTTGTTAAACATTTTCATCACTCTTTTGATTTGCTTTTGGACCCTTTCACCACCCACTCTGCATTTCAGTCCAATGTATCATCTACATAAAGTTCCCTCCACCTACAACTTGTCTGCAAGTGCATTATTTTACAAAGTGTGTTATTTTACAAATAAATTGCTAAAGAGCATGAAGGCCAAGGAGACTGAAGAAGCATTTTCTTGTGCTCTGACAAAAATGTGATGATGAGCATTGAGGTGTTTACTGAGAGGTTATTACTTATTACGTATAATAATAATAATAATATTAATAATAATATAATAATATATACAAATACTAATAGGAGGCCTGTATGAATAGTGCTGGGTTGATGACCTTCCTGGCTAAATTTCTAATACAAAGCCTTGTTATCTTTGGCCACTGAGCAGATAAATTAAAAAAGACACATTGTGGGCAAATTGTTTTCGCAAATACTAATTTTTATATTGTACTTGGTATTTGTATGCTATTTGATTTGTGAATAAACTGAAATGAATGCAACCAATACATCTAGATGTTATATTTGATGATCTCTAATATAATCAAGATATATTCAGAAATACAAAGAAAATGCTTGCTTTCTTTGTGCTTGGCTGAGCACACTATCAAAAAGAACTGAAGGGATGGTAAGAAAGTGTACAATTCAACATGCACACCACCTGGATACTGTTGATTTGACCATAAAACATACAAGCAGTGATGCCTGGAAGGAACTTACAGGCTTAAAGAAAAAACAACAGTCAGGAGAAAAGAGAAAAACATAGAAGAAACACATTCACAACTGCCATCAGTTCAGCTTTACTCATAGCTCCCAGATTACAGTGTGCAGTAAAACCCCACTTTGAAGAGAGGCAGGTGGAAGGATTAGAAAGGGAGTTTGAGATGGACATGACAGTCATACCAGAGAGACCACGAGAGCCCAGGGGCAAATAATGTTAACCGTACAAGAGAGGCACTTGTATGGCAATTTTATATTATTGTAAGGTCTCCTCAAGGAAAAAAAAATACAGTAGTTACGTATAAAATTATAACTACGTTTGGAGATGCTGAACAAGTTATTCATAGAATCATATTAAACACCACAATCTTGTAAAAGCATGCTACATTTATTAGCAAATCAATATTACTTCATGTAATAAAAGCCTGTTAAAAGAAAAAAAAAAAAAAAGGAAAGACATCATTCAGAAAGACTAACCAGCATGAATCCCTTTCAGGGCAGTGTGACCAGCAGCTAAGAAAAACATGTAATCAGGAAAGCAAAGACTTACCAAGTGGCAGACCAAAGATTCACTGTTCCAGCCTCTTTAAATGTCACATTAGCCCATCATAAAGTTAAAGATTGTTTTGTTTATTCCAGCTATTTTTTTTTCACATTTAATAAAAGATAAAAGATGTTAAGTATGTTTTGACAGAGAGGGAAAAATTAGCGGTCAGATAATCTCCCAGACTTTAACGAGGCCGAAGGTTTGGCCTCATAGTTTACTAATGTCTATGTCAAAGTTCAGCTGTGATTTTAGGAAAGTTGTGAAAGTCCAACCTATTCCTTACCCAGCTGTGATACGGCACTTTAGGTACAGACTGGACAGGTCGCCGGCCTTCCAGATAATCACTATGCTCAAAAGCAGAATAAAAAAACACAACTCAGGGGAAAAAAAACAAAACAAAAACAGTTCATATGGATGAGGCTGTACATAGACTTGAGTGTAACCTTTAGGATATGACCATCCTGAATCTGTAATTTGTCCCCTAACACTTCTGGCAAGGTTGCTTCCATGTGGTCAGGTGTGCAGGGGCTTGACCGGTCGATGTTGAGCTTCCTTGCACACTAAGGAGTCTGGCACTCGGGTCAGTGGTAATGGCTGCAGCCAGATGGTACCTATCCACTTGGGACGAAGGACACAGACATGCTGGTCACAGTTTAACTTTGGAGGTTGCATATTCTAGCATTATTTAATGCTTGATTACATGCATCATTTATCACAATTATGTCTTGATATAAGTTTGATGCAAAACACAGCAGAGGCTTGCTGAATATTCAAACTTTGCCCTCTCTTGTCTAATCAACCCCAAAGAGGGCAACGAGGGAAAGAAGGCAGAAAAATACTGAGAGAGAAATAAAAAGCAACAATAAGACTTTGATGATATAATAATTTGGTTTTTAAAGCAGCAACAATAACTAGACACTGAAAATGAAAAAAAAAACTAAGTACAGGGATTTAAAGAAAAAAATCTCTACAAAACTCAATGACGCATCTTCCACAAACTGATTATTCTTTCTTTTTGGTTGTGGAGTAATGGGATTGCCCTGCTGCTAAACTGTTTTTCTACATTAAAACTAAACCACAACAGAGTCATATAGTTATTCACGCAGTATTATGGTGAACACAAATGAACCTCAAACAGAAAGAAGATTGCCTTCTTTTTAACAATATGTGCATTTTTCTCTAATTCTATGTAGAACTTTCAAATAAAAGATCTCTTTGGTGTGTGATTTTATTGTTTTTGTGGCTTTGTGCTTTCACTGAAGATTTTTGACAGTTTCGCAGAAAATATGAGTAATATGGAGATATGAATGTAGTGCATATGGGGATATGAATGCAGTGGAAACACTGAGGTTATAATTCTGTGTGTCTGATGTTGTTGACTCACCAGAAACACATTTTTATGTCTTTCAAATATATGGGCCAGAAGCAGCCATCAAAGAGGCTGTGGGGTCTGGTGTATTCAGTAGAGCATCTCTGTCACGGCTGGCCGCTGCGCAGGCAGGAAGGAGGACCAAAATATGCAGACTCAGGACAGTGTAATTCTCTCACACTTTTATTTACTCAATACAACAAAAGATCACCATGAGCTCTCCCCGGAAATACACCAGATGGGGGAGAGACGCGAAACAGACTAGACTTCATTTACTAACAGGACTAGGCACAGGACAGCGGACAACAACCAATGACGCGACAGGGACAAAGTAAAAACACAGACAATATATACACAGCAGGTAATGGGCAAATGGGAAACAGCTGGGAGGGAAACATAGGAAGCAAAACTAAACCCAAAGCACAACGACCAAAGACCTACCAAAATAAAACAGGAAATAACCTAACGTGGTATACATTGGCTTGACACCCGGAGATACTGACACAGAGGGATAACAGGAACAGAACACAGGGAGACAGAAACAGAGACCCCACAACAAAACAGAACCATACAAGAACACAAAACACTGGGCCACTGGCCCAGGACCATGATAATCTCCTCTTTTTGCACTCTTCAAATGCAATGGAAATTAAGAAAATATTTAAAATATGTTGAAATAACATTTTGAAATGAGTTTGTAGTGTTTTTAAACACTCCAACTTGGGATATCACTTGCCCCTCCTGTGCAGTGTGCTGTGTGCACATTTGATAAAGTGCTTTCCCAGTTTCTCAAGCCTGTTAAAAAGCAGGTGCAAACACAACAGTGATTTAAAAGCTGTTGGGAAAAAAAAAAAAAAACTCTAATTCTCGGCGATCGTAGAGAAAGCGCGTGCATAACACTCAGATTGTGTTAGAAAGCCTCAGTGAAATACTTCACAACAAAACAAATACAGCTTCTGATGAAGAAAGATGATAATTGGATGGGATACCTGACTGTTTAAAACAAACAAACAAACAAACAAACAAACAGGGATATTAAGCAAACTGCAGGTAAACTATATTGATTGTTTTCTATTGATGAGCTATTTACACATGCTTTAGGCTCTAAATCTCTGGGGATTTTATTTGGCTGAATATCACAAAACACGCATTTTGCCATTCCCGTTCAGGTCTGACATCACACTTGGCACTTCATTTTAAATGTGGTTTGTAAATACAGCAGTTTTCTACCTCTGGAGCAGTTCACAGTGGAGTGTGAAGTGGCAGGTATGAGAATTAGCACCCCTAAGTCTAAGGCCATGGTCCTCAGCTAGAAAAAGGGTGGAGTGCCCACTCCGGGTCAGGAACAAGTTGCTGCCCCAAGTGGAGGAGTTTAACTATCTCGGGGTCTTGTTCAAAGTGAGGGAAGAGGGGAGCGGGAGATTGACAGATGGTTTAGGGCTGCAGCTGCAGTGATGCGGACACTGCACCAGTCCGACGTGGTGAAGGGAGAGCTGAGCATAAAAGCAAAGCTGTCAATTTACCAGTCGATTTACGGCACTACACTATATACACTTTATATATATATATATATATATATATATATATATATATATATATATATATATATATATATATATATAGTGGGGGAAGTAATTATTTTATCCCATGCTTTATTAATGAATCTAATTTTGATGATAGTTTAATTTTAATAGAGGCAGAATATATATATATATATATATATATATATAGCATGATGATACAATAGTTGAGAATGAACATTCTCCTGTCTGCTTCTCTTTCAATATATAGTGCAGAATAATAAACCTAGTAGATGTCAAACTTTAAGAATACCAGATTTGGATTTGCAAGCACCAAGGGAATGATGTGTTTGAGGGTGCATTCACATTTTTGATTGGATTATGTAAAATAAAAATTGAATTCTAAATCCATTTGACTGAGACTAGGCGAAGGCTGTCCAGGGACGGAGACATCATTATGAATATTAATTGTTAATAATTATCCTTCTCCTCAGGGTAACTCGTTTTTCAGGACAGTGGAAGTTGATTTAGAGAGAAAAAAAAGAATGATGGAGGTGGAGAGACCGAGGGAGAGCAAGAAAAATAAGCAGAAGTGGGTGTGTTGGGGTGGGATGGAGTGGGGGGGATAAATCTGCATCAATATTTTAACTGACACCAACAGATTTTCTTTAAGTTGTCAAGAAAACTCTCTGTTGTATACATTTCTTAGTAACTCGAGGCATTAACATGAAATCCAGATTAGCGTCAGACCATCTGCTTTTCAATATTTGTATCCGCTCAGGGGATTTCATTTAATACCAACAGTGTAAAGAGAAGTTTCACATTTTGTAAGTGGTGCTGTCTGTAGTGAAACTCAACAGACATTTCTTCATACCATTCATTTAATTTTTTCAAGTATGATGATATTGAACCTTTTTCAATTTGAGACTACTGTCTTACTACACAACTCACTCTTTCCCAGTCACAACGACTGGTTTCAAAACAGCTTCACATTGTAGAACGGGATTCACCTCCAGATTCCAATTTGTGGTTAGCTTTTTCTTCAGGAGAGAAAAGATTGCATTTGATAAATATACAGAGTATATACACATAACAAAAAAAAAAAAAAAACAGTCTCCAAATACTCTCTGTGATTTACCAAATACATGAACTAGCAGCATTTCCTCACTATGCTAATGGAAAACATGATCTGAATTTTGTTTCAGCTTTACTGTTTACTGTTGCAAACAGTTGTACTGTATATGAAACTAATTTTCTAGCAGACAAGCACTGAAACTCTTGTTAGAAGGATTAAGACTCTGCACAATACACAAGCGCTTTAAACATGAATACAGCTCATCTGTACACTTCTGTCAAATATCTAAATAACAGTCATGAGTCAGTTTTACATTGTTTGGTGATATAAAATAAACAACAAAAAAGCCTGTTAGTCTGGCCGTAACTGCATGCTCAACAGCTCAGCGTGTTTTGCCTCAGACTGAATTTCCATGGAGTCATTTTTCAGAACTGAATCATGATTTTCCAGTAGCAATAAAACTTATCAGTCAAGAAGCGAACTCATTCTTGTTGAATATCATTGTAAATGGCTCGGTGATTTCAGGCAGACAGTTCTGACATGATAGACTTCTACTAGTCCACTGATCTCCCCTGACTGTTTACAGGAAATTGTTCCCTTAATAGTGGGGAACAGATGAACATTATCAAGGAATGCGCTGGCAGCCATTTGTGTATCTACATCTGAGATGTCACTGTGGACTATGAAACAGGCTCACTAACTTCAGCCTTACTGGTCACAAGATTGTGTCATATGCTATTTCCCTGACTGCTTATCTTGCTGGAGTTGTGGGATGTGCTGGAGCTAACGCACCGGCTTTGTCACGCACGGTGAAAAAGGCTCCAGCCAGCCTGCAGCTCTTTCTGCTGAGGCAACAGTGCTAACCAATGCACAACTTTACCGCCTCAAGCAAGTTGTGATTTCCTCAATCAGACGTTTGTGCTACTATTTCCTGCCCTTTACCTAATTATATTACCCATGGTAATAAAAAAGAAGTGTTTTTCAGTGATTAGGTATTTTTCAGTTTAAAATATAATAAATAATACAGTGTAGTGCATGAATATTTTTTAAAACTGTGACACATCCTTTCTACTGAAATACAGGTTAAAAGATTCAGTTCCTATAGGTTGTACCTGCTTGATTTGCTTCTTAATAACTGATGACACTGCAAATTTACCTTCTTATACTTTGCAGATATTCTGATATGCAATTAAATGTAAATTTTGTGGTATAGCTCAATAAAAGCGAGTGTTCAAGATTTTAAAGGCCAGACAGAAAAACAAAGAAAAATGTCACTTAAATAATCACTCATAAGAACTCAGGTAAACAAAGGATATATATAATACATATGCTTAAGTGCGTGTGCATATGTTCTAAATTTAACCTGAGAAAAAAGAATGTTTTGTAAGAAATGAATAATGGGGAGAATATAGAACATGGAAATAAGGTGATAATGTGTCAATTTTAGAAGTTAAGTGTTAATGGAGGGTGGCTAAAGCCACAAAATGAACACAGCTAAACAGTGTCTGCCACGGTGAGAATTTAATATCTTGTAAAGGAGCATTTTAACCTTTAGCAGATGCTTAATTATGCATAAAAGCTGTATAATGGGAACACAATCACAAACTGTCAGCAAGGAGACTCCCCCTTACCTACAGTAAGTGTCCTTTGTCTACCTCATATGTTGCCAAACATCAAAACATATTAGCTGTGGAACATTCTGGCCGTCATGGTGTATGGGCAAGGAAGAGGTCAGTCAGTCAGTCCAGAGGGTAATTTACACTTTAGCCCTCCCACAGTTAATGAAATGAAAATAACTTATAGATACACTAATTATCAAAGGCGTGAAAGACACAGGTACACATGAAATAATCTGAAATAATCAGACAGCTAATGCAGACCAAAGTGTTTTCAAAGCTTGGTCAGTTGACAAGCGTGACTGCTGTTGGAAAAAAATAAAATCTGAAATATGGTTCCTCTCATATTTTTTCTGCATTTAAGAGTAACCATTAAGTGCAACTGCTGCTGAGCAAGAATTATTATACGGCAGACACAGACTATTTGTGTCCCACCTCCTGCAAACAGCCAAAGCTGGTTTCTGTAAAACAAATGTGGTATTTTTTTTCTCTGTGTTTTGTAACAAATGTGTTGTTCTCTAACAACACATTTTTAAAATGTTTTGAAATGAAAGTCTAAAAAGGCATTTGCCTGTTTACATACATCATCCCAATAATTTTTTATTTAGGTTTTCATCATTGCATTTTGCTTCATTGCTTATAACAAAACCAGGCTATGATTTAAAGACTGTGTAGTCAAAGGTTAAACACATAGAAATGCAGATAAAGAAATGTAGATTCTGAGCAAATCATCTACAGGTGAAACCAATGCAAATAACCCCTCAGTGGGCACACTGAGTAGTCCAAGTGTGAACTGGACAGCCTCAAACATCCATATCCATATAAGACCTGCCTGAAATAGGCCACTAGTAATTTCACCACATTCCCCACTGCCTTTTGACAACCCCTTTTCAACGCCTTCTGGGGACTCCCTTCAGTGCCAAGAGATTTCAGTCACCACTACAGGGGATGGGATGCTTTCCCCAGTAGCAAATTATTAGACCATAACCTCCATCATGGTACGTGAAGTGGCTGAAGGGAAAGGAAGTGACTTTCTGATGAAAGAGGAACTCAGACCAGCTCTCAATTCTCCCTTGTGTCAGTCCTAGTCTGTCTCAGTAATTTGTTTGTTTTTCTTTGTGTGTTTTTGCGAGCTAATTCTGTGATTAATCCAGAGTGGCATGAGAGCCAGTCTCATGCCACTCAGGGATATGAATTATTCATATTATTATCAACTTACTAATTTCATGATATCTGGAGCTTGTCTTTCATACAAACTGGAATGAAAATTCGGTTCTGCCTCCCAAAAGGTTTACCAGACAGCAAGACGAGCCTGGAGCAAGTTATAGGTGAGGACAAATAGAGGCTTAAGTGCTGCATTCGCTTAGAGAACTGTCCCCAGATATTATGAAAAGGGCTATTTAATTTGAGGAGACCAAACTCAAAGTATCATCTAGTTAGAGACTGTGGGTTTTCACTGTAACTGCAAATACAATTAAAATAAAGCAGCATCCCAATCCTCTAAATATGTCATGTATTTAATTGGCCACTTTTGTTTCACACAGTCCCCAAACAAGAAAACACACACACACACACACACACACACACACACACGCACACACACACACACACACACACACACACACACACACACACACACACAAACAGTAATGAAACACTCCTGCTGCTAGTGTATCATTTCACCATTAAATACAACTTTCAAGTCAGAGTTTTGTCAACTTACATAAAGAGATTTGCACTTCATTTTCTAAATCTATGTCAGAGAGTAGGACACACCAAAAAAAGGACCTTGAGAATATTGTGCACTGCAATAATTAGACCATGTTTTATCATGTGGAGGATCTTCCACCTCCCATGCATCTCACCTCCAGTGTTTCTGTTCTGACCTTGAACTAAAAACTATCTCTGTAAAAGAAACTTTCCCCAGAAATTGGGTTTTGAATCAATACTCTTAAACTTCTGACCTCTTCACCTAATTATCTCTTTTTGCTTAAATCTTTCTCTAGCTCTACAAACTCCATATCTTGGCACTTTGTTAGTACAGAGTAGTTGTGTTTAATGCTTTCGGTTGCTGATACAATTATTGTTTGAGTTACTAAGCATATGATTTTTTTTTGTTTGTTTTTTACAAAGGTTTTTAAGCTGCTTCTCATACCAGTTGTTATACACCTTGAGTAACTTTATTCATAAAATCAGTTTTAAAGTAAAATGGGACTACACTGTAGGCACTGAAATGTTACAAGTTACTTGAAAGAATAATGTAAAGAAATGTCACCCAATGCTTACCTCCCACAAGTTGATAGACATTTCCAATGTACCATTTGGTCAAACAGTTCCCTCAACAGCTCAACAGGGTTACAATCCAATGAGTGACCCAATTACAGGCAGAATAAGCTGACTATTTTTTGTTTTTTTTTTTCTCTCTTTTATCCCATCTTAATCTTTTCTCTTAATTTTCCCTCTCTCCAATATGGCTTTTTCTTTGAAACTCTGACTAGAGCCAGCAACCTAGAGTCATCTCTTCTCTGTTGATTGGTATTTTGGGCTACCATTTAATGACGCTGCCAGTGAAGCATCTCTGTCTCACACTCAAGACTCTGAAGCACCATTCCTCTTACACCAGGGTGGGCAATTAATTTTCCCAAGGGGCCACATGAGAAACAGGTACTGATATGGAGGGTTGCACCAATAACCTTATAGAGAGATCAAATTAATATTGAGCAGAACTGAGGTCATCAGTACCAGTTTCTCTTGCGGCCCCTTGTGGAAATTACAGTTGCAGTCAAACATTTACATACACTCATCGTGGGCATGAATGTCATGTTAACTTTGGGATTTTAATGATTTCTTTAAACTGTTATTTGGAATAATCGCACAGCACATATCTTCAAAGGCTGTAGCCCTTTAAGACCTATAATAAAACTGCCAGACCATATCTTTACTGTTATACATGTTGTAGTATCATCTTGTGGAATATGTCAACTCACTATACATCAATAGAATCTTCAGAACCCTAATTATAATAATATGTATGAAGGAAATCCATAGTAAATACAGAAAGTAGCTAAAAAGTGCACCAACCCACAAAGAAATCTTTTGTATTTACATATTCTGTTAGATACAGAAATGCCATAGCTGTACATGCTAATGAACATGATAAAAGGCATGGAGTATGTTTTCTTGTGAGTGCGATTTCTGTGAACCCATTAGAGGAAAGATACAGCGCTCTGGGACACATTGAATGCATGATATGTAAGTGTAAATCCTCTGGTTTTATATGCAAAAAGAATTTTTGCGCTATCATAAGTGGTTGCACTTCTACCGGACGGGTAAAAAGGCGAAAAAACAAGAATTGGATGCACACGTTTGAATTTATTCTGAATTTTCTCTAATCTACACAGGGTCAAAAGTAAGCATACAGGCTCAAATATATACATAAACCCTCAGTAATATTTAGTTAAATGTTCTTTAGCAAGTTGCATCACAATCACAATCTCATCACACTTTTGGTGGCCATCAACAAGCTTCTGGCAGAATATTTGACCACTCTTCTTGGCAGTATTGGCATTTAAATTGATGGGTTTCCTGGAAATAATCCAGCATTTACAAATTAACAAAATGAAATAATGCGGTGGCTTTGAATACATCACCTATTCTAAAAAAAACTACTTAGAAATGTTGTAATCTGTCATGTTACTAGTACCTAAAATGTTTTAGGATACTTTCCTTTCATCTATGAAAAAAAAAAAAAATTCAGTGGCCTGTATCCTGAAATGCTTTTAATCTGTCACCACATGACATGTATACGGGACATTAAGAATTTATTATGAACCATTATTATTTTATTTATGTTACAAGAGACTCTAAATTGGTTGGAATTAAAAAAAAAAAAATTCAAAAAAGAGGGAAACTTGACACCTGAAACTTGATAAGGCAGTTTTTTTTTTTTTTATGCTGAGTATACCCAATTCTCTCTTTAAATGTCTCACCACCTCCTGGTGACTCTGCTCTCACTTCCCAATACTATTTTATTATTATTATTTATTAATTTATTTGCATAATACACCACATGGCATTGAACCATGATATCAGATATGGTGTGACTAAAATGGTGTCATCTTCACCTGTTGTATTTATAAATCCCTGATACGTTTTCACGACTGTTCCTTTTCTCTTTTTATTTTTTTTTTTTGAGGCATTTTAATCTTTTAATAGCTGGTGTAGATGCAGTCAAGTCAAACAAATGTCAGGCTTTCTGAAGAATAACTGTTAAAATCTTCAGACATCTGCACACAAAAGAAAACTTCAATCACTAAGCATAGAGGAGCAGGAGTATTGGGAGTTTTATTCATTACATGGCCTGTTCATGATAATTACACAAAAAGAGGATAGAGTCTCAGATCACAGATGTGAAATATTTAAAGTACATAAAGGCAATGATTGTTTATTAAGAAACTCAAATCCTCCATGAAAAAACAAAAAAACTGTCAAAGTAATCTCTAAAATGATCGTGTTCATCCCCCTGTTGTCTCTATTATCCAATAAGGATATAACCTGGGGTAAATGTGTGTATTTCTTTTAAACCCTTATTAAGACATCAAACCAGGTTGTATTTTTTAACATCATGCCGTAGCATGTCCACATGCTACGGCTCTTGCTGTGTGGGTGTCTAAAGTTTTCTCTCTTTCACATTTGAATAATTAATACCCTGCCATTTGTAGCATTATGAATGTCTCCATAGTCATCCAGGAGATTTTTGCATAGGAAATGTGATGTAATTCATCTAGATACTGGTGAATAAAAAAAAACAAACAAAAAAAACCATTGTCTAAGTAATGCATGGAAAAATTGTGTTACCTTGGGTAGTGGGGCTAATAGAAGTGTCTAAACCCACTACTCGTTAAAATTCTCAGGAGTAGTGTAAACAGCAACTTAAATAGGATTTTAAAATGCTAATTGCATGGATCCATCCAGCAATGAGCTGATGTGTTGCTTGATGCTTTACCAGAGTAAATAGCACCTAAGGCTAGACAGTTTGCACATTTTTCATCAGCACTTGTGGTAGAAAGATATAAAAGGTTGAATTTAATTATTTAATTTTCTATGCCTCAAGTATCCACCCAATGGTATAATAAATCAATAGCATTTCCATGAATACTAATTGTGTTTCCAGGGATAGTAGGTGTAGCCAGTAGGTGGGAATTTGATCAGGTCTGCAAAACCAGCCGGCCGAAGCCTCTGCCTTTCCATCCATGCCCCACAGAGACTGGCTGCTACTCCTTTGAAGTTGAGGTGCAAAATCAATTGAACACGTCTGGGAGTAAATGAACTTGTTTGGAGCTTAATTTCCAAACGGCTCAAAGCTTTCCACCAAGATATTTATGAGAACAGGTGGACCATTCTTTTTTCTTTCAGGGATATGTATTTCACGACTGAGCCTCGGATGAATCAGCTGGCATATTCAGAATCATGAAATCTTAAAATGAATAAATAAAAGTGTGCACTTGTCTTTTCTTTTCTTTAGGCCAGAATCTGAAGTTGACAAAGCATAAAACAATATAATCAAAAGAGAAATATTATTTCAATGAACAGGTCAATTATTTTAATAACAGAACAAGCCTCTGCTTCTGTAATTTTTTGTTTCTATTAGAGATCTTTCTTCCCCTTGTTGAAGTCCTAATTTGATACGTTATTCATGCATTTTTACTTGTGCCATCATCCCATTAGGTTCATTTCATCATTAGGTTTTGCTGGCATGTTTTATAAAATGTATTTACCAAACAGAAACAGCGTTTTTTATCAATCTTTGTGGGGTTATCAGTCAATTAAGCAAAAATATCTCAGGTTTATTCTAATCATTTTTAAAAGCAAAAAAAAAAAAAAAACACAATAGTCTTCATCCTTTGAATCATCTTAGCTTTCAAAAAGGCATCATCTATGTGCGTTATGTCTTTTGTTTTAGCCTTGCAACAGTTTTTGATCAAAGCAAAAATGTCTGCCCTTCAGGCACTCACACTGAATTCTCTTTTTAAACTTTAATCTTAGAATATGAAGTAACTTCAGCCCTTTTACATTATTTTAGATTTTTAATGTTTTACAAACCACCGTTACCCATTTAAAACACATTTTTAAATGAACACAATTCACACCTTACTTAGAACATTTACTTTGCAGTCATTTTAATAACAGGGGTAAACCTTATTTACCCATCTGTTTATAATTATACTTTTAGATTTTTTTTAAAAGATTTTTAACATTTCAAAATAAAATATAAAAAAACTTCATTAGACCATAATTGCTTTCACGCCTCTGGACTTTCGTCTGGAACATTAGACATCTACATTTTTCTCACACACTCAGAAGAATTGGTAATGGGTCCAGCTCTGTTACCAGTAAAAAAAGGCAAAGGAAACAGCAGTCCAAGAAAAGAGAAATAAAAAAAAGTAACTTGATTAGGGGAAAAAGGAATCAGTAAGACGGAAGAAAGTCTAAGCTCTTTAACTGGTGCTCCTTTGCATATAAATGAGAGATTAGGCAGAAACTATATCTTACTGCCTGTTAGAGTACATATGCCTAATTACAATATATTCATAAAGTGAGAGTGTAATTTCCACAAAGGAGATTACAAACGAAGCACAAGGTCAGGAAAAGCCCTTTCTGTTCTCCGCATACAATTAGGATGATGATGCTGATGCTGCACAGAAAATGACTCACGCTGATTGGCTCTCCTCAGAGATTATGTATTTTAAGTATGAAGATGGGATAAATGGAAGAAGAGTGAGTACTGTTGAGTTAATGTTAATAAAGTTAATAAAAATATGAAGGAAGAGACCTAGTTCATTTGAACTTTGTAAACCCATCTGTGTTTAAGCAGCAAGTGATGACTAACCTTGTCTTATCTGAATCATAACGATCCACCCAGTGGGGAAAAAAAATATATACACACACACACACACACACATGCACGCACGCACTCCTATTGCTCCTTTTGCCGATCTAGCTTTTACTCTTTTTTTTGTCAATCCCAATTTAAATGTTATTTGAGAACTAAAGGGGGAAAAAAATACACTAACAGATGAAGATATTTGGAAACCTTCACTTCTTTTATTTATTCTTATATGGATGTCCGGCATTTGGGCAAGTTTCACCCTTCTTCTGTGTGATTTGAATGGCTAAATGCAGGAAATTTACAGTCCAAGCCACCTTAAAGTATAGATTGTGATTCCCCTATGAGTTTAGGGAAAGACTGAATGGGTCACCTATTATGAGCCATCTGTCTGTGAAATCCCTTCATTACCCCTTAATTTAAGTGTTATTACTAAAGGAACTGTCGTAATCCTTCAAACTCTGAAGTGAATCATCTTAAAAAAACCTGCTTCCCTGTATTGCCGGACAGGAATTGTCATGGAATTTTAAGAATAAATCTACTGTGAAAAGTTTGAGGAGCCTTGTACTTCCTTTTGATGGCAAAATTGTAACTCTAACAGTATATTCATTAGTTAACATTTGGTCATCAGAGCAGAGCATTACTGATTTGTTACAGGTCACAGATACAAATCAATAGCTTGATGTGCATAGTCAGTGGGATGTAGAAATGAGATTTCACTCTTCGTTTTTAATTCAACTGACATTTCACATATTTATCATACAGATGAACAGATGAAGAATATTTAGCCAATACCTTCCTTTGCAGATTCCTTTATATCAGGTGTGTGCATGCACGTATGTTTGTGTGTGCATGTCTTTGTCTATGTGTATATGTTTTACTGTGTGAAAGACAGATGATACAAGAGCTTTATGCAACACTGAATTCTGGTTCAGGGTCTGAGCACTATTCAGTTCAGGTTTTCTTACATTGTGTGCAATAAAAGCTAATCAAATGTTAGCGGGATTTGGTGTTATAAGATAAACTCAAAGTGAGAAAAATAAGATCAGTTATGTGAAGCTGTGGGGAACAGAAAAGCAGAACATTATTATAAGTAGAACTAGTAGAAAAGCCCTTTGCAGTCTAGTATCTAAGCTGAACTCTACTGAGTTAAATAAGCCAGGTTTTCCTTCTTTGTTCGGTTTCACAAGCAATGAGACAAGAATCAAGACATTACAAAAGAAAAAAAAATCACATTGGTTCTTGCCATCTGAAAAGGAAAGACTTATTTGCTCATTGTTTTAGCTTGTTGAAACATTAACATATGTTTACCATGCCCTTGAGCTATTGTTGTTAACAGTGCTAAAAACTGAATGGTGAGAGTACATTTGCATTTAACAGAGAGGACAAACAGTTAACACATCATTGCAATGACATCCACATACAGGAGTGAAAAATTTCACAGCAATCAATCCCTTAGTTCAGTACTGTGGATTCCTCGTATATTGCGCCTTAATTTATCAATCTATTCTAAATCAAATGTCACAGAGGAAGTCACTGAACATTTCTTGTCCAATTATTAGCAAGTGAATGACTAAACACGCTTATTTCTGGTAATACTCCACCACAGTCTTTTCATTAGAATTTTAATGGAAATCGCTTATCTATGTCCTGTCTTTCAGGTGTTCAAAAGACCTTACATTAAGTAAAATAATCCCCAAAGCCAGCACAATTACAGCTAATTCCATTTTAATTCAGCCCAAAGGTGATGTTACAATGAGCATTTCAAATGCTGGCAGGTGGTTAAAAACTAAATTTTGGTTTCAATTATATGAACTGTGAGTGTGAGGGGATATAGTGATTGGCAATTATAAAAGGACCTTATCCCATCAGTACAGATGATAAAATTGATTTATATTTAGATATTTATTTATGTTTTGAATAGAATAGTATTGTTATTGATATTTCAAGTTTAACAATCCATCCATTTTCTTTCACTCATCCTTTTCAGGGTCACAGGGAGACTGGAGCCTTTCCCTGGACACAGAGAGACAGACAATCATTCACACTCACATTCACACCTACAGCCAATTTAGAATCACCAATTAATCTAACCCCACTAACTGCATGTGCTTGGACTGTGGGAGGAAACCCACAGAAACACAGGGAGAACATGCAAACTCCACACAGAAAGGTCCCAGTGGTGGATTCAAACCCATACCTTCTTGCTGTGAGTGCTAACTACTACACCACCATGCTGCCAAGTTTAGCAATGATTTAGACAATCTATTGCTAAACAATAACAATGCAACTTTTATTAATGTACTGAGACTCCATTTTATTAGCTCATCTGTCAGAAGGACCAAAGTGCTCATACCATACTGAGTCATCTGTCCATCCTCAATTCACAAGAATTGCTACTCCTTCTACAGTGTTGGCCAGAATTTAATCAGACTTGCACACAATGAGCACCCGAGGTTAAGATCAAGGTCATATTTTTGTTTTAAGGGTCCTAGAGCATTCGTCAGATTTTAGTGAACCTTGCACACAATGCAGTCTAATCTAATGTATACGTAACTATCAGAACTGAGGAAACTACGAGCACCATCAACCAAGTGATTTCAAGCTCAACAATGTTGAGCAAATCCAACCTGGACAACAGTTAAATACAAAGTTTCATTCCTGTCAAACTGTTCGTTTTTTTGTTGTGACTTTGAAATTAATATATTCCAATGGGACGTACTCTGCCTGTGGTACAATTACTGTGGTAATGCTGTTGAAAGCTTTCAAATGTGGTGCATCACACTGACTACCAAGAAAATGCAGCTAATAGTGGTAACTGTTGCATTTTAACCCAAACCAAAAACATTTTTTTCTAAATCTAATGAAGTAGTTTTATTTCCATAAACATAGCTAAGTAGTTTTTATTGCCTTTGAGACTGCAAATGTAACTGTGTCACTCTGTATACATGGACAGACACACAAATTACTGTAATAAATCAAAAGTCTTCACCAGGGTTATAATATTTTTGGATTTTACATTATAGTTTAGTTTTAGTTAGTTTTTACTTTTTTCTTTAATTCAGTTAGTTTTAATTAGTTTTCAGAGTGGTTTTGCTCGTTTTTATTTTTGGTTTCATGCTTAGTTTTAGTTTAGTTTCAGTTAGTTTCAGTATTAGTTTTAGTATTTTCATACCTAATCAGGTGCAAGATTCAAGGTGCAAAAGTGACTATTGTGTAATGAAAACTTGACAAAAGATACAGTTTAAAGAAATATATTCAACAAGCAACTGTTCACAACACATGCTAAATTTGTGTAATATTAAGGACACACATGAACATCAACAGGGAGAAACAAAGAAAAACATGAACTCCCAAACTCAATAAATTCTACAATAAACTCCACAATAACCTTCAGCCTCAGTGCAGTAGATTAACAACACCTACATGTGGTGTTTGACAAAAACAAACTCTTTGAAGGAGTCAAAGCTCAAATCCAGCTGCATCCTGATGTTCTCACCACCTGAAGCTGCTTCTGTTTTGGAGCTAGCTTGGTTAGATGCTCGCTGATTAGACTTGCAGGGTCTTTGCGGCCTCTGTACATAACCTACGGAAGTTGTCGACCTCATGTCCACATTTATGCTTGTGTAGCTGGATTGTGTGTGTTAATTACCTTGTGGTCGTGTGCAGGTGTTTTATATGCGGCACAGGCTGGGACTTCTTTTTTGGTCCTGGCTCTTTGTGCTCAGTTGTTTGGCTGCAAACATATTTGTCCCTGTTTTTTTTCACTTTCTTCATTCCTTCACGTCCATCCTGATAGTTTCAGCAGTCTCCTACCAGGAATTTGCTGACAGTTGTGAGTCCTTATATTGATGCTTTGATTATTATTCCTGATAAAGTAGCCGGAAACGCACAAGGACGCAACAGTTTAGTCACAACGTTCTGGGCTGCATGGACCCGACAAGTAGTCCCGTTTCTCAGAGGCGCAGGCCAGGTTACCTGGTAGGATCAGAGCGGTTTCTGTAGCCGCTGTGCGCTTCTCAGCTAGACTTTGATGTTGCTGGTTTTTCCTGACTGAGAAATGTTCCGCACATTTTTCATCATCCACAACAAGACTTTCGATTCTATCTGTGCTCTTATACTCAAAGAACCTCCATACGGGACTCTGCCGCTTTCTCGGCAGACCGCAGCCATTACTTTGCAGACCAGCGCGGTGAGCGCACGCACATGCGCACACACACAGTTGTCCTGTGGCGCTCTCAGCTTAAACTCGGAGAGCGGAAAAAATGATTTCATATCAATCCACAAGGTTTAAAACAAAAACAAAAAAAAATAGTAAATGAAAGTCAGTTTATCGATAATTTCAGTTAGTTTTAGTTAGTTTTGTAAACTCACAATTCAGTTTTAATTAGTTATCGTTTTTTCCTTTTAATTATAGATTTTATTTATTTCAGTTAACGACAATGTTTTTTTCAATTTCAGTTTTCGTTATTTTGTTCGTTTTCGTTAACTTTAATAACCCTGGTCTGCACTATTCCACCCACTGCTGGGAGCCTGTAAAGTTTGATGTTTGAAACTGCAGGTTCAGCAGTCTATATCGTTAAAAGTGGAACTTTCACATAGAAATTTGGCAATTTAAATACCTACAGATGCCTCGTGTTCAACGTTTTCAAACTATTGTGCTCGTGTTGTGCAGAGAATTAAGAGTGCTTTATTAATGTGTTTCATTAATTTCAGATCAATGATTCTTAGTAGGTACCATGTACAGTTAAAATCATCAATGCAAATTTTAAATAAAGGTTATATTTAAGCTTCTGCTTTAATAACCTGAATTTTTTTCTTAATCAGAACTTGAATTTTACTGGTTGTTATGGTCCCTAAATCCATGGCCAAGGGAGGCTAATACAATGTTTCTTTTTATTTTCTTCTAATAATACAAAATAATTAATTACAAAACTGAACACAATGAGGGGCGATGAGGGCCCCAGCAAAAACAAACAAAAAGGGCAAAGACAATTAAGCAACCACCAACGGATTCATGCTTCTCTCCTAAACTAATATTAAAAAATAAAACTAATGAAGCCAAGACTAAAAAACAAGCACAAGTCCCAACTCAACTAATAATATCAACAAACCAGCAATATGCAACTAAAAAACTAAAGGTGGTAGAGGAGAGTGGGCTAGCACACTAATAACTTCTACTTCTTATGAAGCCAGTAAGGAGAAAAAAAAATTAAATCATAAAAAACATAAAAATTTTGATTTAGTTTAGTTAAACAGGTAAGAAACAAACTGCTTTGCACACTGTAAAGACAAGTGACAGGAATCCTTGAGATTGCTGTGGTGGACATGTTTGAGTCCTGTGCTGATGACTCGGTTTCTCCTTTACTGTGTACAGATTTACTACTGACTACAGAGGTTAATCAACAGTCCCTCTCTGGTTTCTCTCTTTCATCTCAGTCCTCTGTTGAGAGCTCAGGACTCATCTGGAGGGAATATTGGCAGAGTATTTGTTCCTTGATTGGCTTTGCAGGAGCGATCCATACAGATGTGTCTGTTGTGCTCATGTGGATCAGACTTCTGGAATGACCAAGACAGACTGAAGCCATCAGATCTCTCTGTAAATGGCCTTAGGGTCCAGGGAGTGGCTCTCCCCAGAAGTAGAGTAATCATTGATCTTTACTAAGGTATTAACTCTTGATGAAACACTCGGGGCTTTGTATCTACACTTTCATGAGCTGTCAAGTTTTAATATTTTTCTTTCTTTACCAATGTAATGCAGCAACAAAAGTAATATTCTTTGCTTTAGTTTAGTTGCAAGAAAGGACAAAAGTTAATCACACCCTGTAGTGTAACTGTTATACAGATAAAATAACAAGTTAGTAGACTAGGACTGTAAAAAAAGCATTCAATTTGCAATCTATTCATAACAATGCAGTATATCTGCAAAATCCAAGATCCAAAAGGTTAGTGATAGTACCTGTATCGGATTTGGAAAAAAAAAAAAAGACTGTATCGGATTTGAAATTGACCAAAAAGTGGCCATCAGTTTGCAACAACAGATCACTAACAATGATCCTGCCACTCTTTGGATGTGTCTGGAAGCCAAGCACTTCCTATGATGCATGCTGCATCTATGGTACTGTGTCAAAATGACAATCTTTCAACTGTTTAATAGAGAAGTAAAGCAATGCTGCACATAGCTACATGTGGTGAGTATGGTGAGTATTGATGTGCTCCAAAACTTTACAAGGTGCTATGAGTGGGTCATGATGGGATATATTAATAGAGCCCCATTTGCTGTTGTGATAGTGGGCACTAAATATTCTCCTTTACATAGTTCATGACATTAACTGCATTGACAATCTCACCCTGGGGAGTGAATTCACATTGTACAAAGCCATGAATATTGACAAAAAAAACAAGCATGCATCTAGTCATGCTCCTGACCTTTTCGCTTATGGAGACTATGGGCTCTCTTACTGGAAGGATTGCTGTTTGGTCTATAAATTGTAGCCATGCACCCAAATCTCATGATACTTGAGTCAAAGGCTTGTTGATGCATATCCTTGGAGACATTTAGATAGTGCTTGCTACTTCTGCTGTACAGTCCAAATAGCAACTGTCTGTCTGGAAGTGGTCACAAATTTGCGTGCAACACAGGTCTGTGTGTTGCGCACACAAAATGTATGAATAAAATAAATAAATTCCTGGATTATATTGTCAAAAATCCTGCTGACATGTAAAAAAACAATCTCACTAAGAAGGAAACTAGAATCATTTCACACAATTAAAGTTGTGGGAAAAATGTTAAGGTAGCTCTAAGAATGATATTCCTCGTTTTATTTCATGTTTTGTCAATAACAATGAAGCAGAGCAGAGTTATCTTTTAACCTCAGTGTGTTCTGAACTAAAGGAATTTCTTATGTTTGTGACCCTGGATTTACAACCATTTTTAATAGATATAATAATTCAGAAAAACTGTTTAACAGGGATCATGACCAGTGCCCTTTGCACAGAGTTTAAATAATTTAAAAGTCAATGAATGATCTCATAGCTAGATAGTGTGAAAAGTCAAAGTAGTAGGAGCCATATAATTGGTTTTATGAGTAGCATTTTGGACAAACTGGAAATGAGCCATAGAAACTTGGCTGATGCAAGTTAACAAGGCATTGCAATAGGCCAGCCATGACTACACAAGAGCATGAATAATTTTAACTGTGCCTTAAAAATGATACGTTGTTTTTCAGTTGTTGTAAGCTTATGACTTATTCCATTTTTTTTGACAATCTACACTGTCTACATTTAAACTATATATACATACAGGACACACACATATATATGTGTGTGTGTGTGTGTTTTATATATATATATATATATATATATATATATATATATATATATATATATATATATATATATATATATATATATATATATATATATATATATATGTAAAACACACATACACACACACAGGTGCTCCAACTGCCAAAAACAAAAAGTGTGTGTGTGTGTGTGTGTGTATCCATTAATACATCAGGAAGATAGCCACAAAGAATCTGGTGCTTAGTGAGTACCTCAGGCAGCAGAAACCCAAGAAAGAAGAGGAGGGACAACAGCAACCATCATGGAAGGATGGGCTTCTGCATGGCATGTACCACCGGCAGATCAAAGAAGTGGCTGACACAGAAAAGTCCTACCAATGGCTGGACAAAGCTGGACTGACAGACAGAGGTGCTAATCATGGCAGCACAGGAACAAGCTCTGAGTATAAGATTGATAGAGGCTGTAAGACCCCAGGTGCAGGCTGTGCAGAGATGCACCTGAGATAATCCAGCACATAACAGCAGGGTGCAAGATGCTAGCAGGCAGAGCATACATGGAACGCCATAACTAAGTGGCCGGCATAGTATACAGGAACATCTGTGCCGAGTATGACCTGGAAGTCCCGAGGTCAAAATGGGATAGAACCCCAAGGGTGGTTGAGAATGACAGAGCTAAGATCCTGTGGGACTTCCCGATCCAGACAGACAAACTTGTGATGGCTAACCAACCGGACATTGTGTTGGTGGACAAACAGAGGAAGAGAGCCGTAGTGATAGACGTTGCAATACAAAGTGACGGCAACATCAGGAAGAAGGAACATGAGAAGCTCAATGAATACCAAGGGCTCAGAGAAGAGCTAGAAAGGATGTGGAAGGTGAAAGTAACAGTGGTCCCCATGATAATTGGAACACTCGGGGCAATGACCCACAAATTGGGATAGTTGCTCCAGGAAATTCCAGGAATGACATCCAAGATCTCTTTCCAGAAGAGCGCTGTCCTAGGCACAGCTAAGATATTGCACAGAACCCTCAAGCTCCAAGGCCTTTTGGCCCATTCCTCTTCACAGAAACTACAAAGGCAGCACAAAAGCACGGCTGATAATCTTACACTAGTCAGTGTTTCTCAAACTGTGGGGTCAGGGTCATGACCGGAGGTGTGAACGACCTGGGAGAAAAGTCATGCGAAACAAATGTTGAACATTGGGTTAATTCTCATGTTGCAACAAGGAAACATTAGCAGGTACGTTAGCAAAACTCTCCACCGTCACCATCTGCTGTGTATGTAGAGCCGTCGTGCCGCCGCTTTGCCACTGAGGGGGGGGGGGGGGGGGGGGGGCACCTTATGGGTGTCCTCAACACTTCATAATCATAGTCATGGAGGTTTAGCAGAAATTAAAGTCATTAATTCAATCTAATATGCGTGTAGTGGCTATTTGTCCACACTAAAACAAATCAAATGGCCACTGAGGCATCGTCTAGGACTGGATCTTATGCAGGTCCATACCACATGGGGAATTTGGGCTGGTTTATTCACCATATTGCAGCAAACTTACAGACATAGGAGCATTAGCCTGCAGGCTGTCTGTCACCTGTTAAAAAACCATATGCTCCTATGCCTGCCTGACCCATCCCGCTTGACCTACTTATACAACTGTGCAACTGATCGGCCAAAAACCCAAAAGTAAACTCAAATTTACCAAAGAAAAATAAACTATAAATTATCCTTAACATTTTACAAACTAACTTAACATTTTAATAAAATTAAAATAAACCACAAATAGCTCCAAAAATGCATGTTTAGGAAACGTGTGCAGAGAAAACCAGAAAGAAATGTACATGCAAGAGAGAACATGCAAACCTGCTACAAGAGACGAGATAAACAAAGAAATATACAGAGAGAGAGGTGATTGAAAATTCATACTACAGAAAACTTACCTCTTAATGAATGCTGGAGACTCCTCCATTGTCATTTTAAGCAGGGGTTAAAATGTACCAGGACAATCTGAAATGGTGTTCTGGCACCTTCACTTACTGAGCAATTAAATCTGGCAGCTAAATACAAAATACTGTCAAACGAGTTCATTTTGTGTGCTGCAGCCTTGCAGTCCTTTCAGCCTATGTCACGGAGCTACTTGCTTAACAAGTTAGAAAGTAAAGTCATCCCACGATCCCCCTTGCACTCGCTATACATCTTTTTGTCCTTCTCATCTCTGCTATGCATTCATGCATGCCAATGTTAAAGTTATGGTTGTGGAAATTCTGCCTTAAGTTATCTAGCTAGAGCTGCAAAATGGAAGCATAAATTGTGCAACTTTGGTATGTTCAGAGGCATAATTTCAAACAGCTTAGCAAATATCCACAATACAACCTGTTTCTCATAGATGGAGAAAAAATGACAAAAGGGGACAGACAGGAAGATGAGATTGTGTTTAAAAGCTGAAAACTGCTCATTAAGTGACATTTGATAAACTTGAAATCTTGCAATTTCCTAATTCCAGATTTTTTAATGAGACAGTAGATCTGTACATGATATGTTTCTGGTTATTTCATATTGTGAAACAAGATTAAAAACAAATTGAATTAATAATTTTGTGTTTCTTAAATGGTAGGAAAATATTGGGCAATTTAGCACTGCTTAGTGAAGACTAAGCAGGTAAGACAGCAGTATTGTGGTACAGTACAGTTTACAGTTTGTCTAAATTGGTGTAGAAATGATTGTGGTATTCATAACAATTCTTTGCCCCACATGGACAACCAGGTGAAATATTAGAAGTGAAACTGAGGTGAATAAATATTATTTTTTTCCTTAACCCTTTATTTACCATGGGCTGGCCAGCAGTACAGTAATTCAAAGTGCATATGATCAGACATCTCAGCTGTAATACGTTCTGTGTTAACCAGCTGTTCACGGCAAGTAAGGGCAGGTAACAGGTGCATCGGCGCCAATCGCTCGCTGTTAAAGTATTAAGAAAAATGAGTACAAGTTTAATTATATATTGCACTGACAATATGGATCTTTAGTTAAGTAAAATTGTTGTTGCTACTGTTAATGATTAATAAAAGAAAATTCAGCTTATTTTTCATGACAGGAACAATTTTGAAAAGTTTTCAGTTGGATCAATTTACATTTTACATAGGCTAATGATGTTTAGTGTCTTCCCTTTATACTATCTTTATACTCGCTACGGGTTGGAATGCTGTTATTGCATCTCATCTAATGTCTAATCATAGATTGTTTAATTTAGAGTTTAATCAGGGTTTAATCAGGGTTGGCAGTAGACGAGTTGGACAGGCAACCAAATCTGGGGGTATTTGATGCAAATCACTTTTGCCATTCCATAACAACAACAACAAGAGCTTGTATTCACACACCTTATGCATATTACAACTATGCACACAAAATATCTGTCTTAGATTGCAGATGATTGTAGAGGCAAAGCAGGAGACAAACAGAAGTGACATTTTCTCTTGGTGCAGAAGAGGATCAATGAAATCACCACACAATAGGACAGTTGACTGTGAGCACACAAGATCTTCAATACATTTCCATTTCTTTTGCAATTTTCGAGTAGGGTCATGGTTTAAAACTATCTGCATAAGGAGATGAATTACCTGTTTTTAGTTTCAAAAAGACATGAGGGGTACTTCCTGAGGTCTGACCTGTATAGGCCCATCTGCTCAGTGTCCTCCTCAGCCCTGCTGGTTACCACGATTGCTGCAAAAGCACTGAAGTACAGGTAACTGAATAGTTAAACTGAGTTTGCAATACAGTAGCTTATCTGTGATGTGGGAGTTTTCATTAACAAATCGTGTCATGAATTTTTTTTCATCACTTTTATCATCAGTGGAGGGAGACAGGAAATGGGGGAAGATACGCAGGCAAATTGGCGACAGGCCGGGACTTGAACCCACGCCGCCCGGACCCAGCATATGTATGTGGTCGCCACCTTCACCACTAAGCCACCTAGGTGCCCACAAATTGTGTCATGAATCATAGGGTTTTGTGCCTGGGTCTGAGTTTTGTATTTGTGATATTTCAAGTTTTGTATTTGTTTACAGTACTTAAAGCAGATATTTCCGGGTTGGTTTCTTTATGTTATATTCTCAGACCTTCTTAGTTTTAGTTGAACTATATGGGTTCTGTTCACGGTTTCAGTTTCAGTTTGTCCTGCCTCCCCCGTGTTTCCTGTATCTTGTTGTTAAGTCTCTGTTGTTGTGTTAGGTGTTTTCATATTTTGGGTTTCCTGTTTTATTTTGATAGTCTTTTGTGCTTTGTATTTAGTTTTACTTTACCTGTCTTGTCATCATGGCTTAGTTCAGCTGAATTCCTGTGAAAATCCTTTGATCTAACACAGTAGCATGCCACATCATAATCATTTCACTTCATTAACAGATGTATAATAGGTTGTCTTTTGTTTTTCCTGGGATTTATTTCCCTTCTATCTCCTTGTTAATCTCACTAAAGAATGAAGAATTGCCCTTGGTACCCCAAAGGTAAGTGATTAGGGATATTAATAGAAAGATGATTTATATAGGACTCCAAAATAATTTTTTTACATCACAGCATCCCATTTTGCAGGATCCAAACAATCGCAGGATTGTTTCAAATAAAAAAGCATCTCATTGTTCCAAATACTGCTCAAAAAAAATTAAAGGAAGCCTTTTTAACCAGACTATAGCATCAAGTCAGTTAAACTTCTGGGATATTGATCTGGTCAGTTAAGTAGCAGAGGAGGCTGTTAATCAGTTTCAGCTGCTTTGGTGTTAATGAAATTAGCAACAGGGGCAGCAATGAGACAACCCCCAAAATAGAAATGTTTTTACAGGCTGAGTCCACTGAAATTTTTCCCTCCTAATCTTTTCTGTTTTTTCTTTAGTTTTATATTTGGCTAGGGTCAGTGTTACTACTGGTACCATGAGGCGATACCCGGACCCTACAGAGGTTGCACAGGTAGTCCAACACCTCCAGGATGGCACATCAATACCTGCCATTGTCAGAAGGTTTGCTCTGTCTCCCAGCACAGTCTCAAGAGAATGACAAGCAGCTACTCTAGGAAAGCTGGACAGGGCCGTAGAAGGCCCTTAACCATCAACAGGACTGGTATCTGCTCCTTTGTGCAAGGAGGAACAGGATGAGCACTGCCAGAGCCCTACAAAATGACCTCCAGCAGGCTGAATGGGGTGAATGTCTCTGATCTTCTGGCTTGGCTTGACATCCTCTAGTGCACACTGCCTGGCACTTTGGAGCCCATTTGGCATTTGCCATAGAATACCAGAATTGGCTGGTCCACCACTGGTGCCCTATGCTTTTCAGCAAGTGCACCCTGAGCACATGTGACAGACGTGAATAGATCTGGAGAAGCCATGGAGAATGTTATGCTGCCTCTAACATCGTTCGGCATAACCGGTGTGGTGTTGGTGATGGTCTGGAGAGACAGAGCTCTACAGGCTAGGCAATGTCACACTGACTACAATTAGGTATCAGGATCAAATCCTTGGACCCACTGTCAGACGCTACACTGGTGCAGTGGGTCCCGGGTTCATTCTGGTGCACAATGCCTGGCCTCATGTGGCAACAGTATGCAGACAGTTCCTGGAGGATGAAGGAATTGATACCATTGACTGTCCCCGACACTGTCCTAATTCCAATAGAACATGTTCTATTGGAATTAGGACATGTACATCTCTGGGCATAATGTTTTGGTCCATCCGACACTGCCAGGTTGCACCTCGGACTGACCAGGAGCTCAGTGATGCCCAGGTCCAGACCTGGGAGAAGATCTCCCAGGACACCACCCATCATCTCATTAGTAGTATACCCCAACATTCACAGGCAAACAAACTAAAAAGTACCATATTGAGTTGTTGCAATGAAATTTTGGCAAAATGGACTAGCATACTGCATCTTTTTTTTTGGTTGTCTCTGAATTCAGCCCTCTGTAGGTTGCTAATTTAAAATTTCATCAAACGATGCCGCAATTTTTCATTCCTAGGTGTTTTGTTGTGTTTTATATCACTCTTGTTTGTTTTTTTTACTTTGACAATGATTTTTTTGCTAATGATGCCACATATAGACTTTTCTATTTCTGCTTTGAACTAATGTTTTTAAAAATACAAATGTTCTATTTATTCAGTTAATATTTACCAAAAGCCCCAAATTAACCCTTGTGCAATCTTAACATTCTGTTTACTCCCCTTGTCCTATGGGTCAAAAATGACCCAGCCTACCAAAGCCCCAAAATCAAGCAACTTATTGAATGAATTTTAATTTTAAATCCAAAATCTATTTTTCTGGATGAAACAACCTGTTATTTATTAATTCACCCCATTTCAATTCATTTTTTATCATGTATTTTTTGTCACACAATGCAAAAACACAATCACCAGTGAACAGTATTACACTTTTTTTCTTTTTTACCACAAATCAACAGTCATGACACTTTTCTTTTACACAGCAAAGGTTTATTATTGCTATTATATAAATGTGAAGTAATTACTTCTTAATTATATTGATTGCTCTGATGGCTGCCAGTTTGTCCATCACAGACCTTGCTGGTCTTGACTCACGGTTGTCAAATCTCAGCATTCTTGAGAAAGTATGAAAGATTTTCAGCAGCATTGTGACACGAAAAATTGCCCTTCCACTTTCTGCATCCCAGTGACTATATGCAGCCTGGCCACGGGACCGATATACACCTGCTAATATCAAAAGCCCTATGTAGCCACGCAGGTCAATCTTGTTGATATTTTTCCAGTTTTCTCCATATTTCTGGAAACCCTCTAAATTTGTATTTTCCAGGATGATTTTTTTCGATGGCTGGTGTGATGAATAGGAGAAAGGTGGATGAAATGTCCTGGACATGGGCACCCGAATACCTTGTTGGCCTTGGAGTCATCCTTATGATGTTTGATGCTACTGTTCTTCCCTGGTTGCTGTCTGAATTTGATGAGGACCATGAAGTTTTGCCATTCTTTGACAAAAATGTCTCTCTGTCAGCTTGAGGGGTTTCCTCTTCTTCTTCATCTGAAGATGCAATAAAGTATAACACAGGTAGGGGTACTCGATCATTTTAAAGAAGAAAAACTCAGATGCCATCACTGCTTTCGTCATCAACTTCCCAGACTGTAAGTTAGCAGAATGACGAAGATGTTACCAGATCTACCTGAGACAGACAGATGCCCTGGTTATGCTGCACATGAAAAGGAGAGCTGATGCTGCTATATTGCAAGCCCCAATACAAGCAACAATGACCCTCCTGGGAGCAAGGAAAAAATCCACCTGCTGATGTGACTGTCCAGCACTCAGCCGGAAAATGTACTTGAAAAAGGTGTTACCTTTACCATCAAAACACAGACAGGAAGGTAGCAGCTGTTTACTTAGGGCATGCTGATAGGAGGAGCAAAGCATGAAGTAAATTGTGTGCTGTAACTGCCTGTAGTGTATGTTTACCTTTAGTTGTTTTTAGCTGTTTTCTGTCCCTGCAGAACCATGGTGAGAGTTGGTTCACACTACCAGCAATAAGCCAGACTTGTTCAGGCGGTTGTTAGTCTTTACCAGGGCTGACATATGTCACCGATTCTGCTCATAATATTTATGGACAGAATTTCTAGGTGCCGTCAAAGGGTGGAGGGTTCAGTGGTCTCAAGATCTTTCTTGCAGATGATGTGGTTCTCTTGACTAATCAAGCCATGACCTCCAGCGTGCACTGGAGTGGTTTGCAACTGAGTGTAAAGTGGTTGGGACAAGAATTAGCTCCTCCAAGCCTGAGGCCACAGTTCTCAGCCATAAAAGGGTGGAATGCCCACTTCAGACTTGGAACAAATTGCTGCTCCAAGTGGAGCAGTTTAAGTGTCTTGGTGTTTGTTCACAAGTGAGGGGAGAGTGGAGCAGGAGATCAACACAGATTGGTGAGGACGCTGTACTGGTCTGATGTGGTGAAGAGAAGTGTGAAATCTGTGAATCTGTTGATTTACTGGCAAATCTGTGTTTTTTTTCTTGTTTTTTAATCTGCTGATTTATTTTATGTACGAATTTCTTTTTCTAGTTTGTAGTTTTTTTTTAATTTTGATTAGCTGAACTGTGTTTTGAATTATTTTCATCACATAAATAACACATAACACAAATAAAGATTTCTTTAAATTACTGAAAACTATGTGATGCCAGAATCAAAAGGTGGTAAATAAACTGCTAAATAATGATGTGAACTGTGTTTGGGATAAAGGCTGCTAGTTGCATTAAAGTTTTGATTTTTGTTTTACCCAACATACAAATTAATTGTAACTTTGCAAAAAATAATATTATCCATTTGTTTTTCTTTGGATGGCATTCATTATATAACTAGAAATGCTATGAGTAGAAATGAGATTTGCTGTTATTATTTTGCTATTTGCTTCATGCAGTAAATTATTTGTGGGGTCCCTAGGAACCGGAGTCAGTAGCCCTTGTATAAATATGTTGGTAGGATCAGGGTTAAAATTAGCAAGGTTATTTTAGCCTAGGGCTGCAATGATTCGTCAACATAATCGATGATGTCGACTACAAAAATTAGTCGATGTGGAGTTTTAATGTTGACATGTCATGTCCTAAAACCATGTATGTGATTTTGTAACTGCAATACACTACAGGAAGATATGGGGGCAGTATTGCCTCCATTGTTTGCCAGTAACAATACTAATGCAGAAGAGCGTAACGGAACCAGTGGTGCCAACTTGGCAACTTTGTTGCTACATTTAGGGACTTTTCAGAGCACCCCTAGCGACTATTTTTTCAAAACACGACTAGTGACAAATTTAGCAACTTCAGTGACTTTTAGAAAGTTTTGGAGATAGCCCGCAAACCTGGATTTATGGATTTAGGGCTCCAACTGAATTCAACAAGGTATAAGCAAATATTTCACAAGCTTTATGTGTCATGGCTAAAGAATTTCTGGACCCAAAATGCAGATTAAGACAGCATGTACCACAATTAAGAGCTTTATTTACCACAATGCAGAAAAAGCAAAATAGGGAGGCAGAACTGAAGCTGGCACTAAATGTAACACTGACAGTCAGGAAGAGTCTCTAAACAGAGAGAAACAGAAATAGTTGGTTAAAGCTATTGCTGGTTTTGAGCTTAACAGTCTTACTTCAGGTCCAGGGAGGTTTTTCTAAGGGTGGTCCTCTCAGAGGACAGGCTGGGGTCTGCGGATGAATTAGCTGATGCGGTGGCAAGTGGACAGGCAGGTGAATATCTGAAGGATGCTGGTTGCTGAAGAGTAGTGGAAGGCTGAGGCTTTGGAGAGGGTCCGGTTGACCTGTGAGCTGGGACATCCACAAGGCGAGGCAGGTGAGTTTCACAGGTGAGTGAACAGGATCCTTAGTTGAAGCACTGAGAAAAGTATGAGAGACAGGAATTACAACAGAGCAGGAACCAACAAGGAAACCCAGCCTGCCAGGACCCTGACAATATGGCTGACTTCCAACCCCAAGAAAGTATAATGCTAGTATAAAAAGTAGAATTTGGTGAGTGCATCTAATCAAAATTATCACCTTAAATATAATAATTGATGACTACTACCCTTGTTTTAACCTAATACTGACCATGAACAGCCTGCTTTGTACCAGTCCAGCATAGTGAAGCTAACCAGTGTAGCTTGCACAATACTTGGTATTTTTCATATAACCTTTGGATGGCATTGAGTTTGTAATTTTTTCACAAAAACATAATTATGCAGCACATCCTACATAGATCGTGTCCTGTCTTTCTTACATCTTTCTCCATCTCTAATAGTGTGACATAATATTTTTTTTTCTCTCCCTGAGAAATACAGCAGCTGTACCTTTAGCTAGCAGATGTATTTTGTGACAAATTTTGTATTTTATGTTGGATTTGAAATTATCCGGGGCTTTTACCTGATTACAAAGTCATTTACAAGGGAAGGAGAAATCGATGGAACATCTCTTTACTCATAGTTAAGATCTGTGAGTAGCATAACTCTTGCAATGTTTGAACTCAGTGTGAGTCTATCTATAAATCATGTCATGCTCATAATTTGTAAGTAGAATTGTCACTGTTGCATGCTTATACTGCCTCCAACAGATTTTATGAACTCAGATGAACAGTAGAAAATACTTAAATTTACATTTAAAACAGTACTACAAGAAGCAATTTTGCATAATTAGTACACCTGTTCATTGGGCCATACTTACAGGCTACACAAAAAATATTCAGACAATCTACTTTACACCACATCACAAACCAGTCTGCACAGTTACAGCCATGTGTGTAGTGTGCTCATAGAGAAATTTAGCCACATTTACAAAAGTCCAAAAAAAAAAAAATACTTAGCACAGTCTACAAACAGGGAGACAGATTTTCTCAATGTGTGCATGCAGATTAATGAACTCTCCACACTCTAGGGCAGTCATTGAGTGTGAATACAAAATCTTCTCAACACATTTCTATTTATTTAGCAAATTTTGAGATAATACTTTAAAGCTAGCTGCAGAAGCTGATGAATGAATTCTTTTTAGTTTCAATGACACATGAAAGGTACTTTCCCAAAGTCCGACTTGTATAGGCGCTCCAAAATCATCAGTGTAGATGTCAATCTCCATCGGCCGCTCAGCCCTGCTGGGATCAGTCATTCAAGATAGCTCTATCACTAAACACAAAGTAACTATTAACAGAATCACTAGCTTGATTTTTTTTTTAATGCAATTATGTACAAGTGGGTGTTTACTTTTTTCATTACAAGTCTATGACTTAATTTTACTTGTTGTAAAAGTATGTGAGTAGAACATTTGAAGTGGCACAGTGACCTCTTTAGATGTGCCCGGACCCCAAAAAAACAACGCAGAGTGCTGATGCTGCAGGATGGACTTTTTATTCTGCCACTGAACTGTTAAAACTCAGTGTCTTGAAAATAGAACCTTCATTTAACTCATTTACAATAATAAACTCAAGTTCTCCTGTATTTTGATGAACTGTTTGAAAACTATCAACACAAATATGACACTGATGATTTGGCTTTTTTTTCTGGCTGTGACAATACTTTTAAAAAGTGAACATTTTCAGTACAGTTGCAGCATTAAAGAGGTACACTTGTTTACATTTGTTTCTAATAGAAACCGTGGGTATTGAGGCTTTCCTAAAGACACCTTCAGTATTCAGCTTTGACCCACAGTATTTCATAGTGACCTCCAGGAATGTAATAACTCAAATGATTCAGATTTGTGGTATAAGGTCATAGTAAGGGAAAATGGCGAAGGTACAATTTCTCCTGACAGACTCTTAATCTGTCATAGTTATTGCAGTGGCTATTGCATGACAGTTCATGTTCACTCATCATCTTCTCCACTGACCTTCATGTTTCATTTGGCCAGCTAGCTCTTTTTCTGGGTAGATAAAATTAATATATGCCCCACTGTTTATTTAAATCAAGACTATTAAGGTAAGTGTTTTAGAAGAGATGCATATAATCTATAGCTTTTGGGGAGTACGCAGAATATTGTGAAGGTTATGCTGCCAGGTCTACACAAGAAAAAACACTCCAAGTTTGTACTGCACTTTCACTTGATGTTAAAGGCCAGAACAAGCCATGACCATGGGAATGGCCATTAAAAAATTAAGTAAAACAATACTATTTATATAATGCAGCTGAAAAGCATCTTTGGCTTTGTTTTGTACAATAAACTTAGAAACTAGTCTTGAAATTACCTTGGCTAAAATCAAACCTCTACAAAATTCATTTCAATCTAACGCTATCCAAAGTCCGTCCGTCCATCCATCCAGTTCACTTCAATTCAAGTTTATTCATTTTCTTTATGTAGGTCTAAATCACAACAATAGAAGCCTCAAGGCACTTTATATAGTAAGTTAAAGACCCTACAATAATACAAAGAAAACCCCTGCATTCAGATGACCACGTATGAGCAAGCACTTGGCGTAACTGGGTAGAAAAAACTCCCTTTTAACAGGAGGAAACCTCAGAACCAGGCTCAGAGAGGGGCAACCATCTTCTATGACCAGTTCGGGTTGAGAGACAGGACAAAAGAGGACGAGAGTCAGAGTTTAATAATAACTATTGATTAAATGCAGAGTGGTGTATAAACACAGAGAGAGTTAAAAGAGGTGGGTGATGAAGAAACACATCAGTGCATCATGGGAAGCCCCCCAGCAGCTTAGGCATATTGCAGTGTAACTGAGGGAGAGTTCAGGATAACCTGATCCAGCCCTAACTATAAGTTTTATGTAAAAGGAAAGTTTTAAGCCTAATCTTAAAAGTAGTATTCTTAAAGGGTGTCTGTATCTGCCAGATGCCATAAGAAGATCATTTATAACCTTCACTAATGTTGTTT
The DNA here is from genome assembly GCF_007364275.1 of Archocentrus centrarchus. Taxonomy (NCBI): domain Eukaryota; kingdom Metazoa; phylum Chordata; class Actinopteri; order Cichliformes; family Cichlidae; genus Archocentrus; species Archocentrus centrarchus. The sequence goes on along the minus strand of NC_044348.1, from coordinate 10,090,334 downwards.
CTGTACTGTCTTTGTCAGCCTGGCTACAGTGCTGAAAAGAAACTTGGGGTTATTGTTATTTTCTTGAATCAGTGATGAATAGTAACATGTCCAAGCTTTCTGAAAGACTTTTTTTTCAAATAGAGCAACAAACCTTTTTCCAGGCTAAATGAGAATCTTCTAAATTAGCCAGATGCCATTTCCTCTCCAGCTTACAGGTCATCTGCATTAAGCTGCACACTTGTGAGTTATTTGATTTGAGTGTATCTTTTTCAGAAGAGCCACAGTTCACAGAGTCATACGCAGTGAGGATGAAAAACTATTAACAAGATAATCAACCTCTGTGGGAATAGAGAGAGGTATCTGCTCTGTATTGTGTTGGCACATGGAATTGAAAATTACAGTGGAGGAATTATATCCTTAAACTTAGTTACAGCACTTTCAGGAAGACATCTACTGTAATGAAATGTATTCCCAACTGCTGTGCAATCCATTAATTTAAATTTAAATGTTAGTGAGAAATGATCAGACAAAAGAGGGTTTTCAGGAAATACTGTTAAATGTTCAGTTTCCATGCCATATCTCAGAACAAGATCCGGCGTGTGATTAAAGTAGTGGGTGAGCATTTTGAGAGAAGCCAGTTGAGTCTAATAATAAATACAATTCAGTATCGAGGGTGTCATTTTTTAGCATCTACTTGAATGTTAAAATCACACGTTATAATTTTATCTGAACTAAGAACTAAATCAGATAAAAGGTCTGAGAAATTAGATAGAAATTCTAAGGAAGGGCAAGGTGGATGATAGCTAAAAACAAATAAAACTGGTTTTGAGTTTTCAAATTAGGGTGTACAAGTTGGACTCTACCAGTCAGACACTGGTGGAGTCCAACACCCAACGAGAAACGTTTTCAACTTATTGCCGGCAATGTGGACCAAGCTTGACTGAGTCGCTTACCACCATGACAACCAACCACCTTGCAGCTCTGTCCAGCATCCTCCCCCACCACCTGATCCAACTGACCACCAGATGGTGATTAGTTGACAGCTCAGTTCCTCTCTTCACAGGGACAAAGGTGAGGTGAGCCCAACTATATCTAACTAGTATCTCTCAACCTCATGCACTAGCTCAGGCTACCAGGTACTCTCCCTCGAGCACCCTCGCTTCCCACCCTGGACCCTATCCAGGGCAGGGCAAACTGTACCCTTGATCTTACTCTCACAGGGGTCACTGGAATTGCTCTACAGACAGGTAGACAGGTAGAGATCCACAATAGATCCACAATGGATTCTCCCATATTCTTTGGATTACAATGAAATTTACTCAAGTTGGAGCACACTGATCTTAATTTCTGCTCTTAATATTCTAAAATGTGGCCATGAAAATATATAGATGCTGCTGTTTATTTCTACTGTATATGTATAGAGAGTTCTCTTCTTCTTCTGTCTGCATGCTTCTCTGTGACTGATTCCCTGCTGAACATTCACTCAGTTCCACTTTGTGCACAGAGGCTTCCCTGTCTGAAAAATATTCTCAAAGCCATATAAAAAGCAAATGCGATTGGGAACCTTTTTTCTTGGTGTGGCGTGACACTAATTTACTTCGCCTCACACTTCCAAGGCAATTAGCTTTGAAGCTTCTCAGAAAGTATTCTTGCACCAGTCGATAGCTAGCATGGCAAGTAAGAATTTAAGCAGGTCCAATGGGCGACAGTTGATAAATATATCAAATGAGGTTACACTGAAAAAGAGAAACCTAAAAGAATAAAGAAAATATAATTACTTTACCAGTTTCACTGGTTGCCTGGCCCTTTTTTACTGGGCAGTGGTATCATGAAAATTTATGTCTGACTGCCTTTGACTTGATGAGCACAGCACTGCAGTTTGTTGTAAAAAATGATTCAGATATCTTTGGAAAACTTTGCTTTGATTGAAACCATGTAGTGATACATTCACTTTGCTTTGCTTTGTAAATTTTGTATAGAGGAATAGCCTCAGGAAACATTTAGGTATACCGGAAAAATAGAATATACATAAATGTAACTCACTGTATATTGATACTCACGTGCTCAAGGATTATGGAATTTCTAAATGAATACACTACGCTGAACTTTTCAATATTTGAATCACTTGATGAGAGTTATTTGGTTTTTACTGACCCACATATAAGTCTGGATAAACCACACAGTCCTGATTAAAAAAAAATCATTAAATGAGTTTTGAGGTGTCTATTAATAAATTATAACAAAATATATGTTATCCTCTTAGAAAATTTCTAAACTTGATTTACTGCTCATTGGAACCTTGTAAATGTATACTGCAAGCTTGTCTTTTCAAGTGAAATGGCCACAACTTCATCGTGTTGCCTGTTAGGGAACTTGACACAGTGATAACCAAGACAGTGAAAGAAAAGCTTGTTTTCAGTGATGCCAGCATCTAATTTGAACCAATTACACATCACCACCAATTTATGTAGCGTTAAAATGGTGTGATCTTTTCTTGCTTGTTTTTGTTGTTTTTTTTTTGCTCTGAGCATAGTGAGGAACTTTTAAAGGCTCCATATCATGAAAATGAGCTTGGATAAAGTTTTATAAAGGTTATTAACTTGGAGGTGTGAAATTAATACTGTGAAATTTTTAAGTGATGTACCATTGCCATTCATGTATCTTTGCAGAGCTACATTTACAACGCTAACTTTTTTTCACTTGCCATGTCAACAATGAATAACAATAGGTGACAATAAATGCTCATAGCCCATCTCCTGCTTCTGAGGTGAAATTATGAAGACAAAAATGTAGCACACTGCTATTTCTATAGTGTAGCTAGAAGCAAGCAGGTTCTGTTGTTGGCTGCAAGAGCAAATACAAGAATTCTCAGATGTTCTTCATTCAGTGTTCTTATTACTGCACTGACAAAAAATAAAAATACATTTACCATGCAGACTGGATTACCTGGTTTGCATCTGCCTCAATTAGTTTGTTTGTTTTAGTATGAATGTGTTGCTGTAACATATTGGTTCCAGAGGTGGCAGAAGTACAGACATTTTGTACTTATAGTGGTGTGCAAAAGTTTGGGCACCCCTGATAATTTTCATGATTTTCCTTTATAAATCATTGGTTTTTTGGATCAGCAATTTCAGTTAAATATATCATATAGCAGATGAACACAGTGATATTTGAGAAGTGAAATTAAGATTTACAGAAAGTGTGCAATAATTATTTAAACAAAATTAGGCAGGTGCATAAGTTTGGGCGCTTGTCGTTTTATTGATTTGAATACCTTTAGCACTAATTATTGGAACACAAGATTTGTTTTGTAAGCTCATTGACCCTTGACCTACAAAAACAGGTGAATCCAATTATGAGAAAGGGTTAACGTGGCCAATTGCAAGTGTTTCTCCTCTTTGCATCTTCTCTGAAGAGTGGCAACATGGGAGCCTCAAAATAACTCTCAAACGACCTAAAAACAAAGATTGTTCAACATCATGGTTTAGGGGAAGGATACAAAAAGCTATCTGAGAGATTTCAGCTGTCAGTTTCCACTGTGAGGAACATAGAGAGGAAATGGAAACCCTTTTGGAAAGCCTTTTCTGCGCACACGCCACAAACAGAGTTGTTTGAGGTACGCTAAAGCACATTTGGACAAGCCAGCTTCATTTTGGAATAAGGTGCTGTGGACTGATGAAATTAAAATTGGATTATTTGGACATAACAAGGGGCGGTATGCAGGGTGGAAAAAGAACACACCATTCCAAGAAAAACACTTGATACCCACAGTAGAATTTGGTGGCGGTTCCATCATGCTGTCACACTGTGTGGCCAGTGCAGGTACTGGGAATCTTGGTAAAGTTGAGGGTCGCATGGATTCCAGTCAATATCAGCAGATTCTTGAGAACAATGTTCAAGAATAAGTGACAAAGTTGAATTTGCACCGGGGCTGGATACTTCAACAAGACAACGACCCTAAACACTGCTCAAATCTACAAAGGCATTCATGCAGAGGAACAAGTACAATGTTCTGGAACGGCCATCTCAGTCCCCAGACCTGAATATTATTGAAAATCTGTGGTGTGAATTAAAGCGGGCTGTCCATGCTCGGAAACCATCAAACCTGACTGAACTGGAGATGTTTTGGAAAGAAGAATGGTCCAAAATACCTTCAACCAGAATCCAGAGTCTCATTGGAAGCTATAGGAAGCGTTTAGAGGCTGTTATCTCTGCAAAAGGAGGATCTACTAAATATTGATGTCATTTTTCTGTTGAGGTTTATTGCACACTTTCTGTAAATCCTATAAACTTCATTTCACTTCTCAGATATCACTGTGTTCATCTGCTATATGATATATGTAACTGAAATTGCTGATTCAAACAGCCAATGAATTATAAAGAACAATCATGAAAATGATCATCTGCATACCACTGTGTAGATACTGGTCCTGGGTCAGGAATGATAAGCCAGTGTGGAAGTACCTTAAAAAAGCATTATTTCAAATGACCTGTTTGCAGAAAAAAAGAAAGAAAAAGAAAAAAAAACTGCTGTATTTGGGAATACAGTCCTTGACTCAGTAAATATGTACTTTCTTTATGATTTTACTGTGAAGGTAACTTTTTCAAGTCTTTATGAATAAAAACATAATTTTCAGTAAAACAGAAAGATAAAATGAGGTATGCTTTAGGGCAAGGTTAGTTTTCCCTTGTGATTGACAATTTGTTACCATATGACTGTGCAAAGTCCTTTAGTTGATTCCTCGCTCAAAATTTCCAGTTTCAAGACACCAAGGTGGCAACAACAAATGCTCAGCTTGAGTCTTCACAACAGGACCTCAATAATTGATGGGTGATAGCATAGTGGTTACCTCATTAGACAAACCAGTTCAACAGCTCATCAATGCAACTGTCAAATCTAAAACTATCTAAGCGAGTCAAATACATGACATCATTAGATTGCTGCTAGAGGTTGATGCCAGCAGTCAGGAGAATGGCCAGATTGCTTTGAGCTACAGTAACCACTCATTACATCTAAGGTACACTATATTATCAAAAGTATTCACTCTACCACCCAAATCATTGAATTCAGGTTTTTCAATTGCTTCCACTGCCATAAAAAAACCAAGCACCTAAGCATGCAGACTCCTTCTACAAGCTCAGTGAATTCCAGCAGGGTACCGTGTTAGGATGTTACCTGTACAAAATGTCCAGCCATGAAATTCCCTCACTACTAAATATCCCATGGTCAACTGTTAGTGGTATAATAACAAATTGGAAGCAACTGGGAATGACAGAAACTCAGCCATGAAGTGTCAGGCCGCGTAACATCACAGAGTGTGGTTAGTAGGTGCTGAGGTGCATAGTGCACAGAAGTCGCCAAATTTCTGCAGAGTCAGTCACTACAGACCTCCAAACTTGTTGTGGCCTTCAGATTATTGATGATACTTTATTGATCCCACAATGGGGGAACAGTGCGTAGAGAGCTTCACTGGACTCTAGAGCAGTGGAGATGTGTTCTCAGGAGGGAAGAATCATGCTTCTCTTGGCTATCTGATGGATGAGTCTGGGTTTGGTGGTTGCCAGGAGAATGATACTTGTCAGACTGCATTGTTTTGGTGGAGGGGGATTATGGTGAGGGGTTGTTTTTCAGGAGTTGGGTTAGGCCCCTTAGTTCCAGTGAAAGGAACTCTTAATGCTTCAGCATACCAAGACATTTTGGACAATTTCATGCTCCCAACGTTGTGGGAACAGTTTGGGGATGGCCCCTACCCGTTCTAACAGGAAAGCAAGGACCATAAAGACATGGATTAGGGAGTTTGGTGTGGAAGAACTTGACTTGCCTGCACAGAGACCTGACCTCAACCTGAAAGAACACTTTTGGGATGAATTAGAGCAGAGACTGTGAGCCAGGCCTTCTTGTCCAGCATCAGTGTCTGACCTCACAAATACACTTACTGAAAAAATGGTCCAAAACTCCCATAAAAACACTCCTAAATCTTGTTCATAGTCTTCCCAGAGTAGTTGAAGCTATTATGAAGCTTAGACATAAATTCAATAAGGAATTCACTCCTCTGTCTGCTTTCCTGGGTATTTGGGTGCTAGTTTATTCTTCACATTTCTTCTGCGTTTCCATGCTGTCAAACTCAAAAGCTGACATCATTGTTCTAGTCCAATCGTCTTTCTGCCCGCGTACTTCAAGGCAATCAGTCTCCACTTTGCATACTTTACATCTCACTGCTTACCTGTCATTCTTCCTTGCAGACCATTCGTGCAATCCACCTCCTCCCCATCTCCACCTCATCCAAATCACTCAGTGTGCCATCCAATCCTCCATCTTTATCTTCACCACCACCACCAGCTTCTAGACTCCGGGGGGTGGTGGTGCGGTGTCCTACCCTAATTCCTGTCATCGCTGGGATTCTGTTCAGCTTCAATGGGCCATTGGAGTCTAACCTCCAAATAGATTAATTGAATTATGTATATCAATAAATAATGTTCAAATTTTCCTAATGATCTCTCCTTATTGAAATAGCTGCAAAGGGTGAACCCTATGAATTAAGAATGAGATGTCACTCAAGTTCATATGCGTGTGAAGACAGACGAGCGAATACTGTTGGTAATATAGTGTATGTAGAAGACCATCTCTGTGTGCACAACCTTAAAACAGATGGGCTACAGAAGACCACACCAGGTGCCACTGCTGTCAGTTAAGGACAGGAAACTGGCTAAAATTTGCATGGGCTCACCAAAATTGGACAATAGAGATAAGATTGGAAAAACATTGCCTGGTCTGATGAGTCTCAAGTTCTTCTGTTGATGGTAGTGTCAGGATTTGGCATAAACACTATGAAAACATGGATCCATCCAGCTTTGTGTCAATAGTCCAGGCTGGTGCTGCTCGTGGTGTAATGGTGTGGGGACATTTCCTTGGCACGCTTTGGGCCACCATTACATGGCCTTATCATTGTTCCTGACCATGGTTCAATGTCACAAAATTCAAATCATCTTAAACTGGTTTCTTGAATGGAACAGTGAGTTCACTGTACTATTATGGCCTCCACAGTCACCAGATCTCAATCCAAATGAGCACCTTTGGGATGTGGTGGAACTGAAGAGTCGCAGCAAGGATATGTGGCTGAAAAATCTACACGATGCTGTCATGTCAATGCAGCCTGAAATCTCCAAGGAATGTTTCCAGCACCTTGTTGAATCAATGCCCTGAAGGATTAAGGCAGTTCTTGAGGAAAAAATAATTGCCATAGTAATCATATTTAAAATGACATAAAACCCTAAATAAAAAATACAAGTGTGTAGAGAGGGATTTTGTCAGGTTTTATGAATTTTTTTTCATTTAGCTTTTTCAGAAATTCAGATTTTCTTTTTGTTACCTCTGGGCAAAACTGTGCAATAAGGGGCACTTCTTGAGGGAGACTTATAGGGTTAGGGCAGAGGTCCCCAACCCCTGGGCCCCGGACCGGTACCGGGCCGTGGGTCATTTGGTACCGGGCCGCGACTAAATAAAGACTAAATAACTTAGATTATTTGCATTTTGCTTATCTGAGGCTGAACAATGTTTTATTTATCCGTCTATGACTCTCTTTTGACGTGTGTCAACATGCTTGTCTCGGTCACGTGATAGTCACCGCTAAAATTAAACCCACAAGCTTCGCTGGTTCCCGTACCTGTCTAACAAAATAGGTTGGTTGACCTACGTTACACTCATTTAAATATTTAAGTGCTCAACAAGAGTAGATAAGCACCATATAAGAATTAGTCCATTTACCATTTTTATTTAGCAACACAAGGATAACAGTGAGGTGGACCCAGCCATCAAGCTGACTCTCTCTCTCGACACCGGCTCTGCAGCCACAATCCAGAGATGAATCAGAAGCAATTGCTGTGATATTCGATATTAGACCCCAAACTGTCGGATATTTCGAAAAAATGGATTTTCTGACGGATTTTTTATTTTTTTTAACGTTGGATGAAATTCCATGGGACATTTGAACCTGACTGAGGAGATTTCTACTGTATGCATGTTTTTGATGTTTATCTTATTTTGAAGGCATGTTTAAATATTACCATGGCGACCAGAGAGCGTTGTGGTGTATTTATCCGCCACATCTTAAAGGCCGGTCCGTGGAAATATTTTCTAACACTAAACCGGTCCATGGCTCAAAAAAGTTTGGGGACCACTGGGTTACGGTACCTTAAGTAAGGTTACACTCATAAAAGTGGTACCACTGCCTTTCCTTTGATATAGATGGCAATGGCGACATGCTGGCTGCTCTAAAGTTGGGACTGTGCTGAAATGACAAAACGTGACCACATGCATGTGTATGCATTCAAATCACAAACTGCACAAAAATCAGTGAAAAATCCAAAAAGGAAAGAAAGAGAGGGCAAAGCAAAGGTGGGATGTCTCAAAAGTATGAGGAAAAGAGGAAGAAGCAGGGATCCATGGCCCCCATTAGAAATCTGGATGTCCGCTTGGACAGTACATCACACTGGCCAACAATATGTGACAACAAGGGAAGATGGAGGGTTCCTGGGTGCACAGGAACACCAAAAGTGATGTGTATAAAATGTAATGTGCACCTCTGTTTTACAGCACAGAAAAACTGTTCTGTGATGTTTCACACACAGACTGACAGCAATATCTCACAACATGAGAATCAATATGACATAATGGGCAAAATGAACCTGAGCCTATATGTTTCAAGTGTTTTTCAGTTCTTTGTTTCTAATTTTTTGGAAACATACCTGCTCTGTAACAGTTGCCTTATGATCTATGAAAGAATAATTTTCTCTCTTCTTTTGTACCATTGTTGCACAGCGTTGCCCCTAGGCAACACAAAATATATATATCTGGGAGAGGGGATGCATGAAATACAAAAAAAAAATTTGTTTTGGAAATAAAATGGCCCAAAGTGAATCAGTAAATGATGCTGAATAATTTTCAGCATGTACCGTCAAAATGTGTGCAGTAGAGGGCTAGCAAGGCATACCTAAGAATGTGGCTGCTGAATATATGTACGAGGTGTGATCAAAGATTCCAGGAAGGAGCCTATTACTATTACTAAACAGATGTTGATTTAAGTAAATACCTGAAGTTCATTAAACTCACTTTCTCAAGTTCACTTAACCTTGGTAGTTATACATTTTCACTGCTCATAAGCTGACTTTGAACTACTCTTATTTAACTTAAATTCAGATATTTTACATTTTTCAAAAGTTAAACCGGTTTGAAATTATTTACAGCTCATTTGAAATAATATTTTAGTGAAGCTCAAACTCTAAGAAAAGGCACTGAAAGAAAACTTTAATAAACTGGTATTTTTTTACCCCTTCTTTGGATGTTTGAACTGTCTTCATTTCCATGGCAACCCTCTTCCAGAGATTTCACCTTCCTAGAATTGCTTCCCTGAGGATTTGACACACAGTGACCCTGATGGTAATGCTTTAAGGAATCATTATGTCTCTGGTAAGGACACAACGTGCAAACTAGAGCAATGGACAGAAGGATTATGACTCAAGATCCACTCTTATCGGGGCTGTTTTGACATACCTGTACTTTTCTGGTTCACATAACACTGTGCTGTCCTCATTTTTAAAGAAAAATATGTTAAGCACAGAAAATGTCATCTGATAAGAAGAAGAATGTAGCTTCTTCTTCTTACAAGAAGTAAAATTACTGAAAGAAATTTGGAAAAACTAAATTTTGCCTCATAAATGCACTGTGCTCTCAAAATACATTGCTGGCTTAGAAAAAAATGGCCGGAATGCATTTACATGAAGTAGACACGTATCTCCCCAGGGGATTACCCTGCACACAAATTAAGCATACACATAATTAAAACATTTATTGCAGTAGCTGTATACCTGTAGAGTAGTAACAAGGATTAACTGTTCAGTATCTGTGTTGTCAAACACCCTCACAACTGACAAACATACTGCGATAAGCAAATCACTCCATCCCACTTAACTTCATTATATTGTGACATAAACATGAAAGTGCTTTACAAACTGAATCTCTCCTTAATGCACAAATCAACTCTATTCCAACAAAAAAAAATGACACAAAAATGATCAAGTTAATTTTAAAAGCTATATCTTTTAGCATGCTATTCCATTGTGTAATTTGCCTTTCCATGCTGTGGAATTAAACAAACCTTTTCAGACAGTGGGATGACAGAAAATGGTCTCTCATGGTTAACCCATTATCTGCACATGCCTTTGTGTTTTCCTTCAATATTGACTAGTTGATTTCGTACTTTAACATGTGTGTGATTATGTCTCTAAATTTGGCAAACATTCAATGCATAAGGCATTTGATTATCATACAGAATATTCTTTGTAGCCAACATGTCATTTAAATAAGCACAATTCAGTATTTGAAGAAACATCATGAAGGCACAGTGATTAAAGTGTTATCTTAACCTGTGTTTTCTTATGTATGGAAAATAATAGTTTGTGTGGAAATAATACATATATATACATATGCCAAGAAACTGCAGATACTACTGAGGGATTTCACTCAGTTAAATCACAATTTGAATAAAATCTATACAGTAATAAGATCAACATTAGATAAAACATTTAGCCATTTACAAATATATTGCTATTTAATTTGTACTGAACACCTTCAAAATCAGTTTATGGAGAGCTTTCAGAGCTTTTCATTTTGATAATGCACATATTGAGCACTGACATCCTTCATACAAAATGTTTTGTTTTTTTGTTTTTTAGAAAAAAAGGTTTGCTTGTGGTTTTGCATTACTTGAAGAAAATTATTAAGAAATATGGGCAACACTGAGTATATTCGGCGATGAAAAGTTGTGTCAAAATCAACAGTATTTTTCTTTCTTTTTTTTAAAGAATTACACAAATGTTTAGTTGTACATTTTCCCATATTATAGAGCTTTGTCCAGCTGAAATCCCAAATCCTGATGACAAGGCATTATAATGACAACGGCCAAAAACTGTCCTATTCACTTTGGATATTACAGATACATGATAGTGGTTAATAAGTCTTATTTACAAACACACAGACAATGACAGAATAAACAAGTGTTCACAAACAGTGTTAAAACAACACTTTCTGAAGTGTAATTCCATTTTCTTTGATTGTGTCGATTAATATAGTCCTGAACAACTCAATAACAACCACACCACAAATATTTGTATATATTGGTCAGCCATGGTAGTCTTTTTTTTTTCTTTCTGGTAATTTCTTTTAATTTATGCATGTCCTCATAGCACTTGTCCAATTCTCATTTGAAGTCGACAGAAAACATTGCTGAATGTTGAAGAAATCCATTGAGGATCAAACACACACAGTTTCCTCTAGATCCATGGTAACACAGCATAAGCACTATTTTGTGGCCAACACAGTAAATGTGGCTGACTGCAAAAGCATCAACTAAAGTGGGAAAAAAAGAAATAAGAAAGTAAACAATAAAACGTGGAGGAGCTCAGATGAGATGCTCCGCCTGTTCACTGTGTCCAGATGTAAGGACATCTAACAGCACAGAAGCAAAGTCCTTCTTATAGCTGCTGGTCCTTTGGGCTGTCTGGGCAGGAGGCTGACTGGCAGGACTTCAGACTCACCAATGGAATATCAGCCATGCCGCTGCTGGTGAAGTGTCCCTCTCCACTTCCAAACTGCTTTCTGTCACCAAAATGCTCTGACCGCCCACTCTCATTTTTCCAGGTTCTGCTCAGAGTATGTCCATTGAGGAGTTTGTCCTTTGGACCCCACTCCCTCTGAGACCCAAAGCTGGTCACAGGTGACTTGGACTGTTGGTATGTTCCAAGTGTTGGAGGCATCCAGCAGTTGTCTGAATGTCCCAGGACAAGGCACTCCTGTGTACACATCTCTGTAGCTTCCACTAGACCACGTGGTCCCAGGGGGCCATCTAAAAAAAAGAACAACAACAAAGAGAGATGTAATATATTTTGCTTTCCCTGCTGTCACAGGGCAAAAGCCAAGGTATATCCTGGTGCCTTGGACTGGGCACCAGGTTGGCAGTCCATCATAAAACTAATGGTGTCCTTGGGTGGTTGGTGATAATATTCTACTAGTGAATATCTTAATAAACTTTTGGTTACAGTTCCAGTTGCACAGCAAAGGACTGAAACTACCAGATGATTATTTTAAAATCAAAATGAATTTAATTCTTCGTACAAAATACCATATATAGAGTGATTCTGAGTTAGAGTTAAAAATTTACAAGTTCAAATTCCAAAACCCAAATGTGTTAAACAAAATAGCTGATAGATTTAAAAGCGCAGGACTGAATGTTTTATATAGCCAAAGGTACAATCTTTCTCTAACGTTAACCAAAGTACTGCTGTTGCCTAAAGGAGACACAAACAGGATACACTCTGCAAACCCTATCCCTCATGTTTAAGTGTTGGTATAAAAAAACTAGGACTAAGTTGACTGGAAGAAAAAAAAAATTGGCATCAGTAATCTTTCCTACAGAAACTTTTCTAGAAGTCAATGCTGAAACCAAGTTACTTAATTCAAAAAGTATCGGGTAACTAGTTTTAGTTCTCAAGTTTTATTATTTTAATAAACTTTTGCAGCTAGCAGTTTGTCCTGCACTCACTAAGGTTCTCCACACTACATGAAGTACAGATTATGAGAGTTGGGGGAACTCCCCAACTCTCAGTGTAAACTAGCCACGAACATCAGAAACAACAACGACTTTGGAATTGGGAAACATGGGGATGCGATATATCATGAGAAGGATGCTGCCTGAAAAACTCTGCAAATAGTTTTTGTTAACATTAATCCCTCTTTGCATCAATTCATTTTTAAACACATCAGCCAGCTGTCAGTGGAGACACAGTGTCAAGGAATGTAACCAATTGCACAAGTTCAGTAATTCAGTATTAAGTATAAATTATGTTGCTGTCTCTGCTATAAAGGATTTTATGGAAAGTAACCTGCCTCACTTCACCTAAACTATGGTGGTGGGGGGTGGGGTTTAAATACAATTTGCATCACAACAAATCATCTTTCCTCACCAGCTTTCTGCTACCATCTGGTTACTCCTCTGCGGAACATACATCACCATTCGGACATTAAAAAAAAAAAAAATCAAACAGTAAATGTTTCAGGTGGTATTTGTTGGAATCTCATTTGATAGAAAAACATGCATAATGCATGAAAAGTAATGGAATTCTGCCATTTGAATAAATCTTCTTTGAGTCTATTTTTTTTCTTAAAAAGGAAAACAAAACAGTCCTGTCTATGTTTGTAAAGCAAGCATCAGTGGGTAATTAATTCATATGTTATTTTGTTTGTTTGTTTGTGTGTCTGTTTTACCTAAAAGAGAAAATTATAACTATTTGCCCTAATTTGTCCCTTTGCTTCATAAACAGCTAATTGGCCGGTGCACAGGTTCTGTAATATTTCAAAGGGTTTTCTTTCTTTTTTCAAACTCTGACATGAAGCTGTTTATCTCCTCCTTCATCTACACTTATAGAATTTCAGATTATTTTTTTTTATGCTGTTTAAGGTAGTAGAACGTACTGGGGAAGTTATGCGCTGGTTTATTATCAATGAATGTACTACTAGGTAAATGGAGTGGTAAAACTATTTAGCAAATTGACATTTTACTCAATATTTAAATGACAGCATCAATCAATGGTGTCATGTAAATAGTTATGTAAGCAACATTAGTTACTTTGTAAGAGTGAAACAAAGCCTCACTGCAACTTTTACAGTGTGCCAGTTCCACTGAGAATCCACAGCCAAGTCTGCAGCTTACAATGACACTGCCTAATTATTTTAAACTGTTGACCTTTAAGGTGTTTATGACCATGTGGTCAAAATGAAGTGATAAAAATTTTAAGCTCCACTAAACATTTTACATTAAAAGCAGTCTTGCTCTGCTATTTACTGCTGGGATTAAATTTGAAACACACTGGAAAAGTACCAAACTCACTGCACTGGTTCAGCTGCTTTTATAGTGAAACTGCTGTTTATGTGTTCTGCCACCATCTTCAAGATGGATCATAATAATAACAATATGATAACTAATAAATGTCAATACTGAAATGCACTTGTGTGTATATTTAGAACTGGTCTTGAGGTAACTGTGATACGATAGTCTTGGATTATGCAACACAGCATACAAATTGATATTTATACATTTTGTTTGTTTCTGGCTGTCAATAGTTGGAGCGTGAGCCTTTTTAAAGCTCATCTTGGGCAAAAATAAAACCGTTTTGCATGAAGAGAGGAATTCTTTTTTATTGCTTTGATTATTATATGTCTTCTGATCTAAATGGGAACATTTCCCTATACTCCACTGAGCCTTGCTTCTTTAATACTGCTCTCTTACTTTTACAGCACATATCGCAAAAATGATGTGAAGAAAGCAGAAGCCTGAAGAGGGAGTCAGTCACTCTTCTGCATGAATGTAGAGTCCATCACAATAACAGACACCCATAATTGGCATATGAGGAGTCTAACCAAGATACACATTATCATAGTTGCATGAAGAACCACAGAGAGCAATAATACATGGTACCCAGGAGACAGCAAGATGAATTCCTCAAATGAAATTGTAGATGAGTGAGTAGACATCTGGGGAGCTGTTAAGGAAGAGAGATTGTAGAAAGGGAAAGGACTGTGCACAAGTACAGTACATGGTGTGCAGTGTAGAGCAAATGAACTAGAAGCAGGGCTCCCATTTATATGTGATGTTCTTTTTTTGTAACGTTAGACATAAGATAATAATAAAGACATTGCAATCATGATGTCTCTGATGGCATTTCTTCTAACTTTGTAATCACCGGACACTTGAGAAATAGAAATATAATAATACAAGGCTGCTAATTCCTTATACACATATTCTCTAAGTTTGTGTATTGATTGCAGGAGGATTAAATTACTGTAATGTCTATATTTCCTGTTTAATTTTGACTCTTTTTTTTTTTTTTTTAACAAAAGCAGAGCCAGTCATTAATCAAGAACACTTTGTGCTTTGCTATTCCCCTGGTGTAATAAACATGACCATTTGCATGTAGATTGGTACAATCAGTGGCCCCAGTGGGCAGTAGAGGATAATTTGAATCAGCCATTTCCACTGTTAATCTCTGCATACCTGCTGTTTGAGAAAAAGCAGAGACAAAGCCTGACTGAAAAGACCACTTGAGGTATAGAGCTGATAGGTTACAAAATCTATTC
Source organism: Archocentrus centrarchus (assembly GCF_007364275.1). Lineage (NCBI taxonomy): Eukaryota > Metazoa > Chordata > Actinopteri > Cichliformes > Cichlidae > Archocentrus > Archocentrus centrarchus. Next base: position 10,075,165 of record NC_044348.1, on the reverse strand, counting down.
ATTTACAAAAGTCTTATAATACTGGCCTGTGATGCCCATTCAGGGATAGGAAATGAGTAGGGAAGTCCAAATAAAGTGCACGCCTAAATAAAAATGGATAAAAGATTGAAATGTCCACACTCCACTATATCCCAAGAGGCACTATGGAAAATGTTAATGTGGCCATATGTTGTGAAGTAAAGCAATCCAATAAAACATATTACAGGAATATCAAAACACTGTGCTTGAACAGGTTTCAGGTTTGTCATCTTTTCTTTTTTTTTTATTTCTTTGTTTCTGTTGTTTGTATTTCTCTTGGATGGGTGTTCTGGAACGCAAATTTCGTTATATGTTTACATATAATGACAATAAAGTCCTTCTCTTCTTCTATTTCACTGTTTACAGTAACTTCAACAGCAACTCCAGGATATCACCTCTCTGTTACCGGCTTGATTAAAGGTTTTGTGGTATATCACTCTCCAGGAGCCTGACTCCACACTTCCAAAAAAAGAAAATAAGAAAAAGAAATTAAAGAAATTGGGAATATTTAAAAAAAAAAAACCATTTAAAACCATTTTCAAACAAAACCAAAACATCACCAGTTCCTCTTTTCTTGCTCCCCATTGATGCACGAGCGACTCGAGTCATATTCTTAAGTGTGCAGAAATATGAGAGTCAGTTTAATTGAAAGTACACTGTGAGAGCTACAACTTTATCCCATTACTCCATGTTCCACTAGAGAAGACTTTTTTGGCACTGCAAGATAATGTGTCCTCATAGGTGAGGCCCATTTATTAAGAACAATCTGCTTTTTTTTGTCACTGATTCCTTTTGTTGCTTTTTCCATCCATAATCAATATGCACACACAGTTAATTATATATTTTTATCTTTTTTTCCCCTGCGTGGCACTTTATTGTGACCTTGCCTGTTGGTAGAGCTCAATTACTGAATTGAAGAACACTGACTACCAGCACTTATTAGCAGCTAACTTGATTATCTTGTCCAAAGGAAAAAGCTTATTTTTTTGCCTCATTACCTTCAGACTTCCTAACTCTGTTCTCAGAGTTACAACTCATGGCATGTATTACAATTTGGAGTGGGCTGGTGATGGACCATATAATTCATGACACCCAATTTCCTATTTGGATTGTAATTTGTTTAAAGATTCATGCATAATAACATAACTGCACATGCAAAAAGTGTAATCAAAAATCTGGCATTGGTGAAACCCTTGTGACTGGGAACACTCCAGAGGACGTCAAGTGACATCTTTCTGCTCCTACTGACTCTTGAAGAGCTCTGGACAGATGAAAAGTGCCAACGAACCATGATGTTACACATAAGTGAATCTAGAATAAACCAAGTATGAATTCCCTTTGTGACTAGTGAAGTAATTGTAGTGCAAATACACCTCCAGGTCAGTATGTCTGTTGTACCTCAGCTATAGTATTGCTATAAACAGATTTCTAAAGGAGAGATTGTTTTTATATATTTATGCTATGCTGAACAAATAGATTCATTTTTCCTAAGCTCCTGCCTAATGTTCTTTTGCCCACAGCCCAGTTTTTGATGTGGATTTTTACATGCTGACAAATATGAAACTTATTATTATTATTATTATTACCCAAAAGAAAAAAAAAAAAAAACCCTAACCTTTTCAACTGATTTAACAAGCACATGGCGCTTCTACATTAATAAGGAATATATGTAAATTTATGTTACCTTCATTCATACCAAATTGTTTTCACATTATTATTATCACATTATTTTTCACTACTTCATCTCAAAGCTTGTTGCTCATGGTTACTATGCTCAGGAAGTTAAGTTCCTCTCTGCACACACACACACACACACACACACACACACACACACACACACACACACACACACACACACACACACACACACACACACACACACACACACAAGCAAATAGCCAGTGGCTGGTGTTTGGTGCAGAGCCCCTGAGTACTTTAAATAACACTGAGGCACAGGTGTTGAGGAATTCAAGGGATTCAGAACAGTGTCAGATGGTGCTGACTTTTGCTTACAGCACTGTGCAAATGCTGCAGATGTCCACAAAGACAGATACCTTAAAGACAAAGAAACCATTAGATTGCCTCCTGATACGATGTCATTAGGATGTGCTGAGGGCTAGTCTATTTAATTGTGCAGAAACTGTGGAATAAATGTAAGCTACAAGGAATAGCAGTTTAACGATGGACACTTTGACCAAAAAGTATTTACATTCTTTTCTTTTTCTCCTCCTACTCAGCATCAAAAGATCACAGAGGTTACAGAGGAGGAGAGAATCATCCTTATTTTTGACCAGAGGTTGTTTGCAACTATAAGGGAGTCTTGTTTTAGTCTTCTGGCTACTACTAATGAGATAACATTTGGCTAATTAATTGGATGCACACTATCAGTGCTGATGTGCCAGTCCCACACCAACAACTCACAGCATTGAGAATGGCAAGGGGGAACGGGTGGAGAGGGAATGAGAGTGATTGAGTGTGGGGGATTTAGTGTCCACGGGGCTTGTTTATTTATCCATGCTGTTAAGCACGCCCAGATGTTGTTATTTGGGGATGAATGAGGCTTTGTTTTAGTCCAACATTGAGGCTTAAAGTTCCATACTGCTGTTTCCAGCTACCCTCCAGATATGTCAGGCAGATTTATTCTGTATGCTTCTGGTGTAGGTTTTGCTTTGTGACCCTTTTATCTTCTATTACTAAACATACATACGCATACCACCTTTCCATCACTATGTACACCAAAGTGTATAACGGTAAACAATGTTATAAACGTAACCCATATATATAAAGATCTGCCTTATAGTAACAGTAAATATACAGTAAATAGCTTGGGGAAATGTGTCAGTGGTATGGTGGTTGGTGACCAACGAGGCATAGAATCACAGCTTCATACTGCTACGCAGCAAATCTGAAAACAGGCCCTGTGATCTACGGTAAAGGCTATCTAGGGTTGGATAGATATAATAGTGAGTGGAGCAGAACAGAGCCAAACACTGGATGCATTCTCCTGAGAATACCAGTCTGGCTGATGGATCCTTTCTAGTGCTCCCTTTGAGGCCAGCAAGCAGCTTCTCATGAGAGGAGATGAAGCGCAGGATGGAGTCAAAATAGAAAAAAAAAAAGACAAAGTTTGAGAATGGAAGTGAAGCGTGGTCAGACAGAAAAAAAGAAGAGCAAGCAAGACGGAAGAAAATAAAAGGGAAGTGAAGGTGAGGAATAGTAAGAAAAAAAACATAAAGCCTGTCAGAAAATGATTATCATTTACATAATTTTCCATGATCAGTGGTAAATATTATTATCTTAGACCTCACTTAAAACTATTCTCAGATCAATTTGTAATTCAAATTTTCAGTTAAAGGTACTCTGTGCTGGACCGCACATTTTTAATGTTAACTGTACAGTATCATGTGTGAAGAAATATGTGTGCAATTGATCTTTGTGTGTTTCTTGGAAATGAACCTCAAGAACTTTAATTAGCATTTTCCTTCCTTTTCACTTTTCAAAGTATAAGTCTCTCAACTTCCTATTCATTCTTATTCATTGTTCTAATATGTGCCCTGGACTATGAGCTGCCTGATTAATAAGTTTAATGATGATTTGGAAGCAAACTAAAGTGGTAATTCTACTGTAGCATGGCTTGTTGTTTAAATAGCCTAAAGCACTCTAAAGCAGCATGTGGTCTGACAACTCATACTACCAACTAACATAAATTACAAATAGCAAGTTTCTTTCAACAAAGCATTTGGTGAAGATTTTCATTATTCACCTCTAGTAAAAACTCAATTAAACTCCTTGGTGTGACTTAAAGATTTAAATCTGTAGCTACTAAGTCTTAGTGAAATTGATTCTAATGAGTTTTTGTGAAGCTCAAATTTTCTTTTATTTTAGGGGTTATCTTAGAAAAAGTTATTTCAGCTTTTTCCAGACACTTTACTTATTCATCATCTTGCTTTAACTCACAAGCCTTACAGTAACTAATGATGAAACCATATACTATCTTTGTTATGTGTTATTCCTCTCTTTGCCCTCACATTTCCTGCAAGTCTCTCTCTACAACTGATACAAAAATTCTATTAAAATCATCTGGCCCCTCACACTTGGAAAGAAGCTTAAGGTTGTAGGAGTAATTGCACAGGGACAATACAGAAGACTTTGACCTTTGTTGTTCATCTTTGTGTACACCACAAATTTCTGGGTCATGCCACCTACAACCACTCTTAGATGAAACTGCTTTTCACAGTGCAGCAGATGTGGGAAGAGCATTGGATTGGAGACTCGTCAAGAGTTTTGGCAGCGTGTGAAAGCAAAAGAAAGGCTGAAAGACAAATGAACTTGTAAAACCAGAATTTCCATTTAAGATTTTCAAAATATATTAATATTCAATATTTCTTATTTGCATGAATAGAACCAAGATGCATTTTTCATATCTTCTTTCATTTCTCTTAACACTATACATCTGCACAGCAAACATCAGTAATCATAAACTCCCAGAGCAACACCAGTACCAGATACTTGCCTCTATTGAATTTTTTGCCTCCCCCCCCCCCCCCCCCCCCCCCCCAAAAAAAAAACAAGAAAGAAAACACAACAACAACATACAGTACCAGTCAAAAGTGTGTAAATGGATGTGTGTGTGTCCAAACTTTTGAGATATATATATATATATATATATATATATATATATTCCTAGATGTAGAAGTAACTAACAATGTGAGAAAGCACAGTGAAAATATGCTGAAGCTGCATTTGTAGACATGGCTAGATTTCCATATTAAAAACAAACTGTACTGTGCTGATAACATAGAGAATTGGGGAGAAGAAGGACAGATTAGACTGTTGTCATAGAGCTCTGGATCTTAAGTGCATGCAGCAGAGCATATATACAGTATCCTCTCAGTTGGAAGGAAGCTAGAACACTGTTCTTCGTGTTGATGTTAGAAGAAAAGGTACAGAAAAGGAAGCTCAATTAATAAACTGGTAAAAAAAAAAACGCTGTCTGGCCTGGAGGTAACAATAAAAGGGATGATGAGGACTAAACTCAACTCCATAGTAGAAAACACCTTACATCCCATTTATAGTGAGACAACCTCCACACTTTTGCCTACAGCCATTAGACTGTGCATCACATTATGACCAAGGGTTAGGGTGAGTGCTAGGTTTGCGACCGAATACCACTACAATGCAAGTTAAAGAAAGATGATGTGAGGCACTACACTGCAGAAGGTAAACAAGCCACAATGAACTCCTCTCTACAATGGAAAATTCAAAATATTTTAGGCTTCTGTTGTATTGTTGTATGCAGCCTTTTTGCATGAGACATTGCATAGTTACTTGTGTAACCTGACTACGACATTAATACAGTATACTGCCAAAAGTATTCACTCACCCATCCAAATCATTAAATTCAGGTGTTCTCATCACTTCCATGGCCACAGGTGTATAAAACCAAGTACCTGGGCATAGAGACTGCTTCTACAACCATTTGTGAAAAAAATAGGTCACTCTTAGGGAGCTCAATTAATTCCAGTGTGGTACTCACTTGCTTACACTCAGATGACATAATTTTTGTTTTATTATTATTAATTCACAATACTTATGGCACATTTCAAAATCCACACATTACAAAGAGCGTCCCAAAAACAACAAAAAACCTGTCATAAAATTCAGAAGTTAAAATAAGAACAAGAAATTAAAATAAAATATTTGTGTATTAAGACCAATAAACTTTAGTAAAAATTAAAGGAAATTACAGTAAGACTATAATAAAATCAGGAAAAGCTGTATTTTAAATTCCACACATCTGTCACGTTTAGACTTAGCCAGGCCAATGGAACAGACAAAAGACCTCAGACATAAAGTACTAAGAGGCCAGAGATGTATCCAGGAGAAAAGCCATAAAGGGCCTTAAAGTAATCAATATAATCCTAAATCCTATTCTAAAACAAAGGGTTTTTTTTTTGTTCTTTTTTAAAGTATTCCAGGTGTGATAAATTCATATTCTGTAGGAAACCATTGATGGCAGAGTTTGATTAGCCATAAGCTGGAACCCAGTGACAATAATTTCAGTTTTGGGTTCAGTTGGAGAAAACTGTTTGACATCCGGTTTAGGATTTCACAAAAACAGTCATTAATCAATCTCAGCACACCTGGGTGGGATGATTTAATGGGCAAATATATCTTTGTGTCATCAGCATAAAAAATGAAAAGAGACGTCAGCATTTTGAAATAAAAAGGTTATTTAGAAACTGTCCTGTAATTTTGAAGGAAAGAGGGACCATAACTGCTTGACAAGGAAATGTTAAAAATACCAAGAAGACTGGGCCCGACAGTATATATAACTTCAAGTAAAAATGAGGCAGTATATCAAGGGAGGACACTGTCATGTGTGACACCATTTCTAAAAGCACAGACAAGGTAATCGGATAAAATTGGTTCAAACTGTCCAGTTGCGGCTCAAGGACACTGAAGCGAGTTATACTGAGCATAATCATATACTAATCGAATCCATTTTATCAGTAAAATGGGATTTAAAAAAAAGGGGGGAAAAAACATTTTACAATCAGCTGGGGTAAAAGAGGAGGATGGATTTACCAGTTTATCAACAGTCTTAAATGAAAATGTAGAATTATGTTTTTGTCCTGAAATAAGTTATGAGACATGTCGTGTCCTAGAATCCTTAAATAAAGTGTTATAGTGTAATACAAGTTCTTTCATAGTGTTGTATTCCATCTTCTATCCTTGAATATTGTGATTAATCCATGGATAATTTTTTTTTTTTTTTGGCAGAGTAAGTCGTAGTCTTAACTGGTGTAATTAAATTCAGTGAGGACACACTGTGTTGAAGTGATCAGCCAGGTTGTTTGTGTGGGAATATTCAGACACATAGGCTTTGGCTGTCTAATACTGCACACAGTTTTGAGACACTTTGATCACTGGCAGTGTCAATAGAGGGTGATTCAATTTGTAGTCAAAACCAGTCATGTCTAGTAAACCTTGTAAGCATATGTAGATCACAAACAAAATCCACAGCGTGGCTATGGTTATGTGTGGGTCCATACACATATGCTTACAAAAGGTCAGTAGCATGGGTATCAGTGGAGTAATCAACATTACTCTGAGATGGAGACTGCCAGGTTTAAAAGAGAGAACTTCAAAGGAAGGCATCACTATATTACAAAATCCTTGGCAGTATTTAAAGTGAAGTCACTAGGCCACCACTGTGTCAGATGACTCTGGGTTAAAATACAAGTTAAAATATAAAAAGTCTTACTGGACAAATAATAAGTTTAAATATAATATGCCTTACTGGGCTCTCAGAGTGAAAAGTGCCATTTTAGTTATCTGTGCTAGGAGCTGCGGTGGATGTAGATGTCAGAATATTTAATAGATGAGCCATTTTTCTTTGTGATTTGTGCACGTATTTGTTGACAGACCCATTCCTTATTATTGCAGGAACATCAAAACTACTGTATGTAATGAGGTGGATATAGAGAATGACAGTAGACTGTGGTTTAGTGAGTGGTGCTGGCTCCAAGTGTGCTGCATTAAAGAACTGCCATGTGTGTTTGGGCAAGGGAGATAGCATAAAGAATGTTTTCAGAGAGCACACGGAGATCTTGTGGACAAAGGTGAACAGCATCTCTTTTGAAAAAGGATTTACAAGCTAAGAAAAGGTTAAAGTTGTCAGTTAAAACTATCTTCAAGGGCGCAAACAATTGGCAAAATACAGACAATTAGTAAGATTAGATGAGATAAAACAGTAAGATCAGCATGTGTGATGCCACATAGTCAGGCATTGCTGCTGGCATTTCTTGTCACGGTCGACTTTCACTGTGGGAGGGGCCTCGGCCACTCCTCCGCACACAGCAACAGAGAACGAGGTGAGCCGAAGATAATGTGTTACTCAGGACTAACAAGTGTTTTTCCTAACAAGAATTATTTGTGGCACAATGGAAGAATAATTTCAAATGGAGATGGTTTCAAAGCAGCCCTTCACATCTCTGCTGAATTTAAACATTAACAGTAACGAGCCATTGTGCTGACACAGTGGACACAAAAAAATGGCATTATAGCTAACTTAAAAAGCAAAGCAGGCATAGATAAGGTCTGACTTTATAGTTCTATGCCATTTTTTTTTTTTTGTTAACAGAGCCTAAGAGTATGAGCTACTCTAAACCTACATAAAGGTTTACAATATAAATGACACTGGTACTATTACAGTGATATTCCATGTAACTGCCAAAAATCATAAAATAATGTGAAAGAAATTTCTGGTCATACACAATTGCAATTACAACAAATTTGATGGCATTTTTATATATATATATATATATATATATATATATATATATATATATATATATATATATATACACATTATGAAGTACATAGGATTTTAAAACATAAACTTTGCATGGCCTACTTATTATACAGATAATATGAAGTTTGGCACAGCTCTGTGCAAGTGTTACGTCCCCTTGACAACAATTGCCATGCAAAAATGATTTCATCCCCTTCTTGAATCTTCTGCTACATTAGACTCAGTCACTGACCTTATAATCTAATTTCTGATCTAAGGCAGTGAGTGCCTGCGCATCTCAACAATGACACAAATACATTTATTCATATTTTATATTACTATAGCTGATTACAATAACAAGAAAAGTATGCAATAACAAATACAGTTTTCATAGTTGCCACTTGCACCCTATGAGCAAATTATATGGCAGGCAAGTGTAAATTACATTAAGCCAATTTTCATGATAAGGCTCGGACAAATCGGTGCCCTAACAGTCCATGTCACAAATGTTGCTGAAAATAAATAGTTTACAATCCTAGCTTCAAACACACACGCACACACACACACACACAAAATACACCCAGATGACAGTTAATGTGTTGCCATATGACAAATAGATTTCAAATTGAATACAACAGCATAATCTTTTAATTAGTGTGAGCTTGCTGTGCTTTTAATGATGTAAGTAATGTAATATACAGATAATGATCGAGTTGACCCCATAAAAAAGTAATGGTGCACCGAAGCCCTAATTCTCTTTTCTCTAATAGAGAAGACATTAGAAAGTCCAATCTAAATGCAAGAAATTGCTTCAGTGTTGCTCAGTGGTTCGGTTCAATTGCTTCACGGTGTGCCATATTATAGCGTGTCTTTATGTTTTTATTTGTGATGTGGATCTTTGTGTTATGTAGTGAGTATTGATTTTAATCTGGAAGGGATAAAAAGAAAAGAAATTGTCACTGGCAGCATGATCGCTATGTATTACATTTCATGTGAGCAAAAAAAATTGTTTAGCAGTGTCTAACAGTGTAAACTACTGGTACTTAATCCAGATAATCAGTATCACAAATTGTATGTACTGAAACAATATCTTGCAAGACTGTTATGAATTGAAGTACCCAATAGAATTTAGAATGAGTTTCAAAGCTAGGTGGTAAAATTCACAGATACCATTCACTAATCATTCACATTAGTCAAACTAATACACTTATTGGTCAGTATGTGGTTTTGTGAGGTAAATTTTGGCTTACAGTGCTCATGTAATTATCTACCTGACAGGCAACGTAATGAAATTACTATGTTCTCTCAATTTATAATTGCAGTAAATCTGATTTACTGGCCTGGTCTGTTTCCAGAGGTGGCAAAACTACAGACATTCTGTACTTAAGTAGAAGACTCAAATGTGAAAAGGTAAAGGCTCTGAAATTTACTCAAAGTAAGAAAGTAAAAGTAGCTCTTTGGAGGACATTTCTATCAGCTATTTTTGCGCAAAACTAACTGTACCTCGTGCTATGTTGATGTAATAATAAAACAATATTATTAAATGAGAATACAAACTTTATTTCAATCAATCATGAGTACAGAAAAAGAAAGAAAAGTCTTAAAAAGTTCTATTTGCTGTTACCTACATTGTAGAGGGTAACTCTGATTCACCTAAACAGGAAAATGAGTATAATCAGGGGTTACAGTGGGATTCAGCAGGTGGGGAAACCCGAAGATCGTTTGTAGTGGGGAAAAGAATCACAGCTCACAATAATTTCTACTGTGAGCTCCAGTAGATTTTCTGTGTGCAGGCTGTGATCAGCAGCTACTCTGAGGTTTACTGCTGTTTGTGGATTTACACAACTCAATTCAACAAGATGTAACATAGTATTTCACGAGTTATCTTGGTTGATTTCCACCCCCTACACTGATAGTATACTGTTTATACTGTCTTTATACTGACAGTATGCAGATGATATACAGGTTGAATTCAGTGAATGAATCTAAGTATCATCAACTTAAATTCAAACTCATCTGTGCTACCCTTGATGTAACCATTACTGACCATGAACACCACAGCTGCTGTGCACCAGTCCAACACAGAGCTTTACTGCAAATTCACCATAGTACAGCAAGCTGACCTGTTTATCCTGCACCAAACTGCAGTATTTGGAATAACACAAAGTTAGCCTACCTCAGTTTGTTTTGCTGGATGTTTCACAATATGAAAAAACAGTCCTTACCTTTAAATATAACCTCTCTCCTTCCTCCCCTGTCCTCTTTCTTCCATCTTTCTCCATCTCTGAGTAAACTTCTCTCTCTTTCTTTTCTCTGCCTGGAAATACAGCAGCTGTTCCTCTAGCTAGCAGACACACTGTGTGACAAACTGCAGACACTTTGTGTGTTTGCTGATATTTGTTGAGCATTTAGAAAAGTTGCATTTGAAATTACCTGCAACATGTCACTCCATTTATATTTGCTCCTCTTAGCACTAGCTAGACGCTGTAGTACCCCAACCACAACTTATGGAAGAAAAACAACATTCTGGATCTATCCGGTCCACTGTAACCCCTGATACAGCGCTATAAATGATACATAAATTATCTGGTTTTGCTTCTTTCATCTCTTTGTATGTGATACACCCCGCAGATGGATACACAAGTACGATTGTCCCTTAATGTGTTATTGTTCCTCCATTATGCTCAGATCGGTTTGATGTTTGAAGGCACACGGTGACCGAAAATAAAGTCTTCCCTCAGACGTATTAAACCTAAAGTAACGAGCCTGTTTTGAGTAGAAAGTACAGATATTTGTGTAAAAATGTAGAGAGTAAAAGTAAAAAGTTGTCAGAAAAATAAATACACAATTAAAATACAAGTACAGTGACAAAGTATTTGTACTTTGTTACTTCCCAACTCTGCCTGTTGGTTCGCCTGGCATGGGAGTTCATGACAACTGGGGACTCATGCCTGGAATCTTTGGATTCATCTGTGAGACTGAAGTTGAGTCAGTGTCCATAGCTGACTTAGTTTGTGGTTTGTTAAATGCTTGGCTGAGTTGAACTGCTTTTTGAGCACAGCCTAAAGTAGTTATTTATTATTTATTATTATTTTATTATTTATTATTTATTATTGATACTGGAACAGAGCAGCAATAGTTTTAGTTTGGCCCTCAAATCCATGTATTCAAGATTTTATGTCTTCTTGGGTGAGTTTAGTCCTCATTATCTATGGTTTGAATTCCTGAGCTTTGTTGTAGCTCGGTTCAATCTTTGTTGGCTTGGGCATTTTGGTTAGCGTGGATGTTCTTTTGTTTGGAGGCACATTTTGGTATGCTACTGTGGTTGATACTCATACTTTCATTTCACTTTTGGTTGTTGGTGGCTGGAGTTTTGGCAAAGCAGTGTGGCATGATTGTAGCTGCAGGCCATGTGGTGTTGGACACTGGTGTTCATTTTGGTAGCAACACTTTGCTACTTTGCTAACAGCAACAACTTGCTGTTCTGAGGTTTTCTGTTGAACCTATTAGCAAGAACAGGTACTGTACTCATGGGGCAGATACTAGAACTCTTCAGTATAAAGTTATACTATTAAAAATCTCTAATAAGAACCAGTTTGGCCTTGCTATATTGCTATTCCTGCTAATCATCTACTTTAACTTAATTAAAAAAATATATATTTAAATCAATTTTACTAATATACTAATATATTTCTCCTACAAGATCAGGCGTTGAGTAACCAAAGTTGGCACACAGATACATTTTAGGCCCCTGAAGGCAGCAGCCACCTTCCAATGGGCTCAAATAACCCATCTTATGCACCTATAACACCTTTGCATGTTTTCCTTTGTTTTCCAGGTCAGCAACATCTCTTATATCCATGACACTTGAATTATGCATACTATATTACGACGTCATGTTGTCTAGCAAGCATCTAAAAACAGACTAACATCACAGATCGAACAATACAAGAGTATGGCCATGTACTAGTATAAATAAAATCGTGTTTGATACAGTAAAACACTAAGTTATTATTGGGCACAGCACTTTTGTAAAGGCATGACATGAAGGCTAAAAATATCACTCTTGAAAATCAGATGTATAATACAATATGTAGGAGACTGGGTTGACCCCGGTGGATTACTGCAATTCTCTTTTTGTGGCTCCCAAAAAAAACCTTTTACTTCAACAACGCTCATTGCTTTCATTGTAATATTTTCAATGTATTGTAACACCATAATTAAGTTTCTTTAATTTATCATTAAATGACACGTTAATTTATTTCTTTTAGTCTCATTTTTTGATTACTTTTTATAACATATCTTTATCCCATGATTTATAGTGCAGGTCTGTAAGAGGTGGGAACTACTGAAATGATTCCATTTCAGTATGTACTGTAACAGTGTCCATCAAGCTCCAGAATGGCACAGCAAGTACAGGGAATGCTCACATGCAGAGGTACAGCAAATGTGTAACCTGGAAAAAAATGAAAAAGTAGGGAAAAGAAGTGGAAAAAATCTTATGCATAGATAGTAATGACAGAAAGGCATGTAATTCTCTGTGTTGATCACTACCTGGAGCCTGAAGGAATTTGATAATAAAACAGAATTTTGTTAATCCCAAGACAGCTCTGTAATTGCAATATTGAGGTACATCTCCTCTCTGTTAATAACTGTAATTTCAGGCAACACTCTGCCTACATATACATTTATTCATAATTACCTCAGGGAAAGGAAAGTGCCATAGTGTCTATTAAAATGCTCTGAATTAAATGGAAATAATGTATGCTTGAAAAATTGTTGCCAATAATCTGGGATTTTATACAAAACTTTAGCTTTTAAAATAAATGAAGGGAATGGCTATTTTTAATTCCAAGGTCACCTATATACTGCAAGGATTATTCATTTCATGCAGATTACTTCAAAGCGACTGCATGCTACTTGTACTCTTGGCAGTAACAGTTTATTGCCACTTGTTTTTGGTTTCTTGCATTTAAACATAAGGTTGTAGCTGCATCATACCATGTAGTTTGCAGTGATGTCTACCTGTTAAATAAGCAAATGTGTCAAAATTTGCAAGTTGTCCAGGCATTAAATTGGCAGTGACAGAAAAGTTAGCACCTCCTCTTCAACTGTGAGAACCGTCTGCCTCGGCTGCAGTAGTGTTAAGGTGTTAACAAAAATTGGCAGTTATATATTTAAAGCCACTGGCTCACATGAAGAAGTGTATTCAGTAGTAGAGAATATGCACTAGAAATGTGCTAAAAATGCCAAGTTAAAAAAAAAAAAAACTGCTAAATCAACAAACCTTTAAAATTAAAATTCAGTTATTTGTATCAAAGTTTGGAAGGCTTTCTTTAGATTATATCTTACACACTCAGCATAGATATTGTACAAATGCAAAAAGCCCCACTGATCTGATTAATATAAATTTAATGAGGGACATCAGTAAAAGATGATTTCTAACAGATTCATCACACTACTGAAAAACGTGTTACATATTCTTTTTTGTGTTTGCACAAACTGTCAGAGTGACAAAGCAAGACTGAAAATGAAATAAAACCTGATAATAATAACACGAAAAGTGACTGATAGCCATATGCATAAATCTGTTCTGTGAGCTGGTGGGTGCACTGGGAGGAAGTGGAGGTCAGGGCCTGGCAGAAACCCCTGTTGGGTGCAGGTGGCGAATAACTTCTGTCAGCCAAGTAATTAAGTGTCCATCACATCTTTGCAGGAGGGCTGTGCAACCCAGAACTCTCTTCCAATCTCCATCTGTGTGAGGGACTGGATCTACAATATGGCCCACGTATGATCTGTGTATCTATACCAACACATGAAAAGATGTTTGGGTAAAAATGTAGCACATGTTTAGTTTGAGGGGTTTAAAATACTGCACTATATACAATACTACTTGTAAGTAGCAAGCATAACATGTTTAGGTTTTGTAACTAATTGAGAACATGAAGAAGAGTGAAAAACTAAATAAGCAGGAGGTTACAGCTACATGGTTAGCTGTATCAAAAGTTTCAAAACAACACTTGCTATTCCCAGGATTTAATTGTAGCAACAATATGTCATGGTAGTTGAGAATAAAGTATTGCTTTTAAAATACACTGAATGTTAACTTTAATAAGACTACATGATGAACAAAGCTGTCTTAGTAGAATAAGAACCTTTACATCTCCTTTGGTTTCAGGCTAAATTCAGTGTGCAATTATTAAGAGTTTGAAAATGTGACTTGTTGATGGGCTGATGTATTATACCTCACTCCTTGAAAGATAAAAGGGAAGTCTAATTTATGGCTGAAGATGAAAGTGTGATTGTTGAGCTAGAAATAGTAGGAGATACTGACTGAGTTGAACCGCCCCCCCATTTTCACCTTTTTGAACAGAGAAATGAATCAAAGCTAATGAGGAAGTGGGATAATCATAAACACTGATTTAATTTATATCGTTTCTGACCTGTGATGGCACTCCTTGATGGAAAATATCAAAAGCAAAAGGAAAACATATAACTATGTGCAGGTGCTATATTATAATTCAGCCCACCAGCTCTGTAGAGGTAAAAATCTACCTTCTATAGGATGAAGAGAAAGCCTCGTTTTTGGCCTAAATCATTTTACTGTGATTGCTTTGTAATAATGACAAATTCCTATGACACCCAGCAGCAATGCAGCAGGACATTTTTGTGACAGGCTAGATGCTGTTATGTGAGGTTACTCAGTCTTAATGTCAGAACATGTGTGAAACTAATTTGTTGTTTTTGAAGATGGCAGCAATTAATCTCTCAAATGACCTGGCTAGATTAAATCAGAAGAAAGAGAGGATGCTAAGAAAATAAATGCCAGCATTAGGGAAGAAATTACAAGATGACCTTACTGAACAATGATTTATGGATTCCCTAGTCAAGCAATTACAGCAGGTGATACCTTTGAAAATTCAAACCATGGAAATTAAATTTGCTCCTTTGCAAACTGTGCACTTGTCAAGGACATTTAAACTGTTACCTACATCCTCTGCAGTCACATCCCTCCTCCCTTAGCAAATCACTCAGCTTTCAGAGCAACAGAGCATATAAGGGTGGAAAAAACATTATTTTTATGTTACATGAATATTAATTACTGAAAAAAAGCAGTAAAGCTCAAAGTTGTAGATTTCAGAAGTGCTGGTTCCTATGGATTGAGAATGAGCACTTACATGAGGTTAACCTTTTAAATGATATTTGGACAAATGAACAATGCTTTGCTTTCATCAAGTGAAACCAGCACAAGCAAACTGGTATTTTCTCTGTTTATCACAAGAAATAGATATGGTGGGTTGTAGTCTCTGCTTAGATAAAATGAAACCATCTGGAATATGTAAAATATGGAATATTCATCACAACTCCCACTCATCAAAATGCTTTTTTTTTTCTCTTTTTCTACACTAATTTTACACATCTTGCACCGCTTTTTGTTATTTCTAATACTCAGCTGACCTGTTAAGTGTGGATTTGGCTTTTTTTCTCCATAAACTTTGACATTCAGCTTTACTAAAAAAGAAGCATTTGGCAATCATTTCTGACACTGACAATTTTGACTATAACTGTAAATGTGGAAATTAGGGCTCATTTAAAAGTGTAAGACTTTTTCTTTTTCTCTCTATTTCGGTTATAAGGTTACTCATAAAATAACAGTGGAACAGATATTATGCTGTCAGTGCATGCTTTTTTTTTTCCATCTCACTTGTTTCAATAAAGGAGAAAGATTATAACAACCTTGCTATTCTGAATCCTGCTGGAAGAAACAAATCAATCAAAATAATCTTAAGGATTATGTTCCCTCATTGGCTCTTTGAGGGACTGTTGATAAAAGAATACTTTTGTCATACTGCTTGTGTAAATTCTAGGCATTGAGGTACTCCTAAATCCTTACATCTGTGCCTACCATCATGACTCTCCCCTGCCACTCCTTCTGTAATAGCTGTTTCCAGCATGGAGCTGCAGAACATGAGGCACGAGGATGAAAGCAAAGTAATACAGCACTCAGGTGTGTGTGGAACACATGTCTCAGCCCCATATGTCATGGAAACACAAATGCACGAGGTAGATGAAAATCCAAATGAGACCATAATATTAGACTCAGGCAGGTTAATCGGGTATATATCGGGTATATATTATCTTATTTTCATACACAGCCATTTACCTATTTCCCACTTACTTTCCTAACAAACAAGCAGAATAAACAAATGAACAACAGATTAAATACAGTTGGTAATAAAAGCAGCTCTTTTACACAATACAGTGTGCAATTATGAAAAATGTGCTGCTGTATAGAAATTCCACTCCGTAATCTTCTCCAAATAAACTCACCTTTGATGTGTACGTTATAGAAGTGTTAAGAAAAAAAAAAAGAGATATGCTGGGAAAACTATTATTTTGGCAAAATAAATGGCAACACAAACCCTGTTGTAGATGCGAAGAATAGCCAGTAAATTGTAAATGGCATTCTGTTGAAACCCATTCCTCCCACAGTTCTCTCAGTCATTGGACATTTGATGAGTAGCTTTGTCTGCTTCCCTCTCAATGTCAAAAAATCAGCAGGCACTCTGACTCTCTGATGGGGTCAAAGACCTTTGCCGCTGTGAGAGGGTGACCATGTGGAGTCGAGGACACGCTCTGTCATCACAAATAGACATGGAGACACACATTCTCTGAGACATAATTCAAAGAGTACGATCCGGTGACGAGCACGACAAAAAATTAAATAAATGAAATGAAATGTGCACAAGATAGTAATATTTAGCTAGCAGCCAGACATGTGGTGTCATCGCTGTGAACGTCTGCAGTTGTTATTTTTATCCTACATTTGAATCCAGTGACACATTAAATAATGCAAATCTGAATTCCCTGACAAAGGAGTGGATATGAAAAGGAAAGACATGTATGGGGCATAAGCAGAAATGGTGCCAGCGGCCTCATCATTTCATTTCCTTTAGCCCATCTATAAATGGCATGCATTTTAATCCTTTTAATTATGGATCCTTGCTACAATTACCTCAAATTAAATTACTTTGCAAACCTCAGAAGGATACATAGCTAACTGAGAAGAAGAGGATCATATTGCCAGGGATTTAACCTCAGTTTCTCTGTGACACATCGAGCTATCACCCCACCTCCTAAATCCAACTCCATATGGAACTGAAATATTGAGAATGCCTAAAAGCCCATACTGTACCCATTCTAGAACCCAATCAGCCCTCAAACTCCTCCAAATCCCCTCTTTCCCAGTCCTACTCTATTCATGGGGCTGTGGAGATTACAGAGAAGAACCCTGCCTGGCAGGCATGCCACACTTAAATAATCTCTGGGTGAAATCCCAGTGTTAATGTGGGGTTTCTGGATCATGGCACCGCAGTGCGTTGTGGCGCTCTGTGGCACGCTGCACCAGGAGGCAGAAAATGTACAGAGAGAGGGATAGACAATTAAGATGAAAGGAGGAAGGCCAAGAAAAGTGATGAGAAGAGAGAGAGAGAGAGAAGAAAATGGAGAATAGGAACAGACTGAAGAAAGAGAATTCAACAATGTGGCATGCAGCAATGGAGCAGATGAAAAGAAGAGGCAGGGGAGACATAGAGGGAATAGAGAGGATGAGAGAGATAGCACTGTGGAGGCGAGATAGTCCCCTGAGTGGGACACAAGAAGCTTGCCAAGGTCTAAATGACATTACTCTGCATGTTATATACTTCATGGCCTTGGGTGGGTGTCCCGTGTGCCAAGAGATGCATAAAATCCTGACTGCTATTCTTACCCTTCTCAACAGCTGACCCATAAACACACTCATCTCACACTTGAAGTGTGGCATCAAACCAAGTATGCTCAACACACAAAATGAATTAATTACTTGATGTGTCAATTGCAGCGCAATAATTGCTTTAGTCCACAGGATAACCAAGAAAGTGAAAAGATATGCCAGTGAAGACGACAGCATAATGACAGGATTAGTGCGGGTCTTAAAGACTTCATCTTTCACAGATAGACATGGTAGAGGAGGGGGAGATAAAGACAGAGAGACAGAGAAGACAGAGAGGAATCACTCTACAGGAATTCTCTTTAACAACAGCACCCTGGCAAATAATTGCAGATGCGGGAGTGCTCTTTTTTTTTTGCAAAATATCTGTGCATGCTCCTGAATCCTGCACATTAATATAACAATGAAAAGAACAACCCACAAAAGCCCTTAAGCTGTGCACTCTTACTCTACCAATGGTTCTCCATTTGTGCGGGTAACCTTGTCATTACTTCATCACCTGGCCTTGATTCTTCCATCTCTTGCCTCTCCAGTGGAATGAACTTCCCACTCAAATCAGGACAGCAGAGTTGCTCATCAAGAGCAAAAAACTTGTCTGTTCAAAAGACACTTTACACATACTCTATACATATCCTCCTCCTCAACCTGCCTACAGGTGTTCTTTAAAGCTTAAAGCACAAGGAAAAAATATTCATATTCTTCTACAAAACAGACGCTTGGTAGTGGCACAGGAAAACATGCATTGCTGGGGCATTATGGATATAACATATGCACTCCTCGATGATACTTGAAATGTGTCTGATTCAATTAATTGTTCTGTCCAAAATTTCTAGATAAAATATAAAATAAAAAACAACAAAACAAACAAAGACAAAATTATTGAAAGCAAAATCGTGAACTATTAAATATGAATTGCGCTGATAGTGGATAATAGGTCAAAGGCATGTTTGTTAGGATAAAAGGTGTTCACAGAAAGGCTGTTCTGACAAGTTGAAAGAGTAATTAAGAGTAAATGGTATAACATTAGGTTGTGTCAAGGCCTTTGACGCGTCTAATTGTGTTTATTTAAGGACTTGACCTCTCGGCCCCAGGGAAATTCATTAGAAGGTGAAGCGGTCTGAATACGCAACAATGAATGTCAAGAGTTTGTAAAGAACACAAGATTTTGTGTGGTTGCAAGAGGCAGAGGGGCTGGCATGGACTGTTTGGTGTGGAGAGGGAGTGGGGTGAGGGGAACAATCTGTACCAGTTAATTAGCACACACAAGAGGGCATGTCTAAATCCTCCCCTTCATCTCATGCCATTACAACAAGACCTGCTAGATTAACCTGCACATATCATCTCAGCCAGTGGGGCTGTCAATACACCACTGCATTGGACAGCTTAAGTAGGAATATACACATCTACAATAATATTATTAGGCTTTAATGACAGCAGGGAAGCTTGATATCGTACACTGCCATATCCAGTTATTTTGGCATGAGAAGATATACATGACATGACAAAAGCTTCACATTTAATTTTCTCTTTTCGTGTCTGCTGTTTTGTTTTTATGTGATTGACTAAAAAAAATCTAACTTTTAAATTCAGAAAGAGAAAACATGAAAAGGATTTAAAACTGACATCATTTTAAACCCACCTTTGTAAATCATGTGAGAGGGACAGTATCACAATATTTAAATAAGTGCAATACATAGCAGATTGAATTCCAGGTGGAAGCACAGTGTGCTGCACAAAGCATAAGCTACCAACAGCAGTTGCAGCAATGAAAGCAGGTATACTGGTATTGGTGGAGACCAGTCTATGTACAGTAGCTCTCGCCTTCGCGTCAGCTGCAAGGAGCGGTCACAGTGCAAACCATTTAGAAAATGGTAATGCCGCTGCATTAAAACACTGCATGAAAGTGTGACAGTGGCACTATCACTGCATGAAAATATTCTACATTGTGTGAAGTAGCAGCTTCTACAGTCCTGTTTCTGCAAGCTCTCAGAGAGCTGGGCCTATTGTCACACACTTTAGGGACATAACCACTGCCTTGTTTCCACTGGGTCAGCTGACCAATCACACAACAGACTGAGCTCTTTAGAAGGAAGGCCTCGAACAGAATGCGCCAAAAGCAGTCCACAGAGTGAACAAACCCACAAAAAAAAGACTGAATGCAGTGCTACTGAAATGTGCAGTATAAGAAATTTTTGAACATTTAAGTATGTAGATAAAAAAATGAAATGAGCCTGTCTCAACTTGAGACAGGTCATATGAGTGAATTTTTTAAATAGATATATTAAAGACAGTTGACTCTTATTCTATTCAAGTGATGCTGAACTTAACATGATGACAGAACTGCACTGGATTGTTTGACACGTCCAAACTGTGAGATATAATTAAGTTCAATAAAACTTTGGCAATATCACACATTGTCTCAGTGCGATAATTAGCCTAATACCTTCCAATTAAAGTGATTCTACCGTATCAGCCCTGGGGGAAAAACTGCATCTAACGTTTGCACGTTTTATTGTAATGCAGCGGCACTGAAGTGCAGCAGGTTTCAGCAGCAATATTCATGGGATAATTAACTTTTTAAATCAATGTCTTTATTTAGCTTTTGAGCTAAACCTTCCTTAAAGTATACTTATTTAGACAATGTAACTTATGGTGCTTTTCACTGCCTTTAACGTCTCCCTACTCAATATAACCTCAAATTGAAAAATGACAAACATCAGACACAAAGCACAGGATCAAAAATTACGCTCTTTCATGATATTTCTAGCACTTCTCTCTACCTCCTTTGCTCAAAGTATTTCTCTTTAAAAGCATACATCATCATGCTCGAAAACGACTCCACGTTTTTCAATAAAAGATAAAGACCATCTTATTACCTTCCCATTAAGAACATAACATTTTGTTAAATGGACTCCTATTTAAAACACTCCTTGGAGCTCTGAGCCAGATTCAATGAATCTCGGCTGCATTTAATCAACTCTGGCTCTGCTATTTCCACATAGCCTTTTCATGATTAAGAAGAATAAAAATTCATAGTATTTGATTATTCCAAGTCCTAATTCAAAGAAGAGTCAAAGTCCCCAAAGGGTAATCTTACATATATCTACATCCACAGTATGAAATATCAATGTAATTTCCATTTTAGGGCAAGTAGTAGTGACACAGGTATCAGATTTAAAACAGCGCTCTTCCTTTCTCACTCTCATTCTCACATGCAGGAACACACACTCACACACAATACAAGCCTGGACGCACAAAACCAGTCGCATGCATTTAGGAACACAACATACTCAGTGATCTGGAAGGAATTCACTGAGTATGTTGTATCTAGTGTGTGTGTGTGTGTGTGTGTGTGTGTGTGTGTGTGTGTGTGTGTGTGTTTACTTTATGCTTTAAATATTATAGAGAGAAAACAAAGATTCTAATTAAGCAAGCGCTTGCTGTTGCATGTTGCATCAATTTTACACCGCCTATCAAGCCAATGTAATAAATTTATATGTGACTTCTTTATGTTCAAGACAAAAACATAAATTCTTCATAAAAACAGTGAGACCTACTGGAAAGGCTGATAAGAGAGGTCATTTGGACCTAGATTTAAGCACGCTAAGCCCATCAAGCCTGATCATGAAGACTGTGAATAACAGAGCTTCTGGCAGAAAAGGTTATGAACACTGAAGATGCTGTGTAAATAGCAAAAGTGCTGCAGCACTAACAGCTGCATCAGCTGTTCTCTTCCAGATTGCTCTTGTACCCAAGAGAAAGGTCACAGTGTCCCATTTTAAGGGCCTTAACTCCAAATGACTCATATCAGGGTCCATCATAACTGATCATGTGACACCCCAGGCAGTAACTGGCAGTTGTCAACATTAGTGAGTGCCTGTCATTTACTCAATTTCAAGGCTTTCCTGTGTTTTTCCCCTTAGCCTGTATCTCTAAAATGTCTTTATGCAATAACTTGGGCTTTAATGTTGAAACGACCTCAATTAGTTCAATGTGATCTTAGTACAGTAAAATGAGCAGTCACATTAATGAATTAAAGGTAATAAAGGATATGTCTGAAGTACTAACTCACCGTGTTTCTCAAAACCCTCTCATATAATTTATCTTCTCATTCTCCAACTGCTTTGCAGATAAAATTGTATTGATGACCTTAGTTTTGTTCTAATCATTCAGCAATATGTTCCCCTACTTTATATAATGAAATTTGTTGTATAAAATATAGTTTTATGACACAATATGTTGGCTGTTTTCCACCATGCAAACAAAATTACTTCTTCCATTTTGTAGTTTCTGTTACTGTTGTTTTAAAGTGTTGCAATCTTAAAGCAAACATCTGCCACTTTTATGCATCAAGAGTTGGGATGCTATCCAAGGCACATATGCCCCCCCAGCCCTACCCCCCACCCTCGACAGGGTAGGTTTACTCTTTGTCTCTTCTGTAAACCCATCTGCTGCTATGTTACATCATGCCTTTCTGTACACTTCTACTTCATTTTTCCATTTTATTACTGTGAAGAATCAGTATTTATTTATTGTAAGCAAAGAATTGCTTCAACAGTTAAGCTGTAATTTGAAACATACTGAGATCTGTAATCAACATTCATGTGCGTACGTGCATGGACATGTAAATGAAGCATCAATAATTCTGTTTGTATGATACTTGTGGTGTGCTTTTATAACAATGTCCAACTTTTACAAGATCAAAATCTGATGCCAGCAGAAACACAGAAGTATAAAGAGAAGAGACATTCTTTCATGTAGTTTTGTATTCCAATTGACCAAGCTATTTTTGAAGGTCCTAAATCTGACTGTTGTATCATTTAGCATGCATTGCACATATCATCCACTGCAGCAAATCATAGGCATCAAAAGGGATAATACTTCATGTGCTTCCATTCATTATATGATATTTGCATATTGTGTGACACCACATTACTTCCAAATTAGTTTCAAAATTAAAATGTGTAAATTAGTAACCACATCGTGTCTGATGCCATCACAACCCGTAATGGTCATTAGTGCTTGTGACTCTTTAAGCATTGTGATTTTATATATATATATATATATATATATATATATATATATATATATATATATATATATATATATATATATATAGAGAGAGAGAGAGAGAGAGAGAGGGGGGGGGGGGTAATTACATATTAATTACTATATATAGAACTCTGAGTGTATATACAATGGAAATCTGTAGGCAACAACAAGATTTTTGATACTGGGAGATTTGTTGTATGCTTGTAGACTGAGTTTTGAGTCAGTGTGGAACAATCAAGTTTGAGCAGGATTTGATTGCATGCAGGTACAGTCTGTGCGGAGAGCAAAAGAGGGATTACATTTCACAAATGCAATCCAAAACCAGCAGCTATCTACTGACATAAATGATGACTGACAGATGAAAAAGGAAATCTTCGCTTGGATATTTGTTATCCACTATTCCCCCATATGCAGTCTAAAATGTAAAGCCCTGTAATATTGGTTGTTATGATGTGAAATATTTAATTTACCAATATTTGGGGAATTCTTTGGGAATTTCGCATATTTCCTGGAAAAACTCTTGTCCCAATAGGGTAAATTAGCAATATAGCTGAAGGGTTTCCAAGCTAAGAACATTATTATTTGGTAATATTTGGATCAAAATGTATTCCCCACTCACCCTGAGGGTTGACATTGTCCTTCATGCTTGGGTCTTCTACCAGAATCCTGGGAGCTTGAGGGTCCTGTGCAGTACCTTAGCTGTTCCTAGGACAGTGCTCTTCTGGACAGAGATCTCGGATGTCATTCCTGGAATAAGCTGGAGCCACTCTCCCAGTTTGGGGTTCACTGCTCTGATTACCACAGAGACCACTGTTGCCTTTACCTTCCATATCTTCTCTAGCTCTTCTTTCAGCCCTTGGTATTTCTCAAGTTTCTCATGTTCCTTCTTCCTGATGTTGCTATCACTTGTTATTGCTACATATATCATTACAGCCTTCTTCCTTTGCTTTTTCACCACTACAATGTCCGATTGGGTATCCATCACCAATTTTGTCTATTGTATTCATTGTGTCCCACAGGATTTTAGCTTGGTGATTCTTAATCACCATTGGGGGTGTATCCCATTTTGACTTTGGGACTTCCAGGACATACTTGGCAAAGATAGTCCTGCATACCATGCCAACCACTTGGTTATGGTGTTCTGTGTATGCCTGCTAGCATATTGTACCATGCTGAAGCATGTCATGCAAGGGCATGTCCTTCCATAATGGTTCTTGCTTGTGCTCCTCTTCTTTCTTGAATTTCTACTGCCTGAGGTATTCACTAAGCACATGATCAGTTGTGTCTTTGTTGTTTCATCCTGGATAGTGGTTCTGACACTCACTAGTCCTTGGCGTCCTTCCTTCTGCTTAGCATACAGTCCCAGAGTGCTGGGCTTGGGGATCCTCTTCAGGGAGGTTGCTGTGGTCGGTTCTAGATCCACTGTTCTCATATTGTTCCCCTGTCACTTGTCCTGGCTTCTATATCTCTGGTACACCTCTTCCAGTTGTGAGTCTTTGCTTGGCAGTTTCTAAGTTTGCTGTACTTCTTACGCACCTCTTTCCCTAGCTCTGATAGCTGGCTAACTTCCCTTTGTGCTGCCTTGATCTTGGCCTCTAATCTCCTTCTTCATGGAAGGTATTGCTCCTTATGGCTGTTAACCTTATAGCCAAGTATTTCGAGGATCACTGTTGCTGTGGTATAGATCAGCTTCTTAGTTTTAGTGATGATCACCATAGAGATTGTCCATATTGCTGCATTCACATCTTCTAGTAGACTTCTTGTAGACTTTCAGACGGTACTGAAAACCTATAAGAAGTCTCAGGGGCAGTGGCTCAGGAGGTAGAGCAGGACATCTACTAATCAGAAAGTTGGTGGTTTGATCCCTGCCTGCTCCAGTCTGCATGCCAAAGTATCCTTGAACCCCACACTCCCAATGTATTCATCGGAGTGTGAATGTGTCTGCGAATGTTAGATAGAAAGCACTTAGATGTACATAGAAACAAGTGCTTGTATGAATGTGTGTGGGAATGGGTGAATGCAAATGTGTTGTATAAAGCGCTTTGACTGCTCGAGTAGAAAAGCGCTATATAAGAACAAGTCCATTTACTTCACGTAATAATGGTAATTGACCACAGAGGGCCCAGTTCTCCTTCAGCTACTCTGGCATTCAACCAGTTGTTCTGGGGGCTTGGTACCCAATCTCTGAGTGTGGGGATGATGATATCCTGGGGACCCTTACTGGATGCATGCCCCACCTACTACCACTACACTATCCAGTTGCTCGATTATACACTGCTCAAAAAAATAAAGGGAACACTCAAATAACACATCCTAGATCTGAATGAATGAAATATTCTCATTGAATACTTTGTTCTGTACAAAGTTGAATGTGCTGACAACAAAATCACACAAAAATCACCAATGGAAATTAAATTTATTAACCAATGGAGGCCTGGATTTGGAGTCACACACAAAATTAAAGTGGAAAAACACACTACAGGCTGATCCAACTTTGATGTAATGTCCTTAAAACAAGTCAAAATGAGGCTCAGTATTGTGTGTGGCCTCCACGTGCCTGTATGACCTCCCTACAATGCCTCCTGATGAGGTGGCGGATGGTCTCCTGAGGGATCTCCTCCCAGACCTGGACGAAAGCATCCGCCAACTCCTGGACAGTCTGTGGTGCAACGTGACGTTGGTGGATGGAGCGAGACATGATGTCCAGGATGTGCTCAATTGGATTCAGGTCTGGGGAAAGGGCGGGCCAGTCCATAGCTTCACTGCCTTCATCTTGCAGGAACTGCTGACACACTCCAGCCACATGAGGTCTAGCATTGTCCTGCATTAGGATGGTAAATGGACTAGTTCTTATATAGCGCTTTTCTACTCAGTATGAGCACTCAAAGCGCTTATACAACCTGTTTGCATTCACCCATGCACTCCCATTCATACAAGCAGTTCCATTTTTACGAAGCTAAGTGCTTTTAATTACCTAACATTCACACGCATTCATACTCCGACAGAACGGTCGGAGAGCAACTTGGGGTTAAGTATCTTGCCCAAGGATACATTGGCATGTAGCCCGGAGTAGCCAGGATTCGAACCGCTGACCTTCCGATCAGTAGGTGACCTGCTCTACCTACTGAGCTACAGCCACCCCAAAGGAGGAACCCCCATTAGGAGGAACCCAGGGCCAACCGCACCAGCATATGGTCTCACAAGGGGTCTGAGGATCTCATCTTGGTACCTAATGGCAGTCATGCTACCTCTGGCGAGCACATGGAGGGCTGTGCGGCCCTCCAAAGAAATGCCACCCACACCATTACTGACCCACTGCCAAACCGGTCATGCTGAAGGATGTTGCAGGCAGCAGATCGCTCTCCACGGTGTCTCCAGACTCTGTCACGTCTGTCACATGTGCTCAGTGTGAACCTGCTTTCATCTGTGAAGAGCACAATCCTGGTGTTCTCTGGCAAATGCCAAGCGTCCTGCACGGTGATGGACTGTGAGCACAACCCCCATCTGTGGACGTTGGGCCCTCATACCATCCTCATGGAGTCGGTTTCTAACCGTTTGTGCAGACACATGGACATTTGTGGCCTGCTGGAGGTCATTTTGCAGGGCTCTGGCAGTGCTCCTCCTGTTCCTCCTTGCACAAAGGCGGAGGTAGCAGTCCTGCTGCTGGGTTGTTGTCCTCCTACGGCCTCCTCCACATCTCCTGGTGTACTGGCCTGTCTCCTGGCAGCGCCTCCACCCTCTGGACACTACGCTGACAGACACAGCAAACCTTCTTGCCACAGCTCGCATTGATGTGCCATCCTGGATGAGCTGTGCTACCTGAGCCACTTGTGTGTGTTGTAGAGTCCATCTCATGCTACCACGAGTGTGAAAGCACCACCAACATTCAAAAGTGACCAAAACATCAGCCAGAAAGCATAGGTGCTGAGAAGTGGTCTGTGGTCCCCACCTGCAGAACCACTCCTTTATTGAGTGTGTCTTGCTAATAGCTAATAATTTCCACCTGTTATCTATTCCATTTGCACAACAGCATGTGAAATTGTCAATCAGTGTTGCTTCCTAAGTGGACAGTTTGATTTCACAGAAGTTTGATTTACTTGGAGTTATATTGTGTTGTTTAAGTGTTCCCTTTATTTTTTTTGAGCAGTGTACATCACATACATCGATATATAAAGACAAAATGCTTCCAGTACTCATTCAGTCTCTTATTTTATTTACACCTATTTTCTTTCTATACACATATCTCATCCTTTATCTGACCCACACAAATGTACAGTTATTGAAAATGGTGACAGTTAATTAATAAATGACTACAAAAAGTATAACTTTCATTGTGGTTTTCCTTTTATTTATTTATTTATTTATTTTCTCATTTTATATATCCCATTATAGTATATTGGGGAACTGCTGAAGATTAGCAGTGTCAATGTGGATATGTTGTGGCAAAATTTAGACAGACTTTGTTCATCATAGGCACAAAATATGAACAAAATATGAAAGTTCAAATGCAGTTGTCATCCAACAGGAGCACTTTAGAGGCATGAAATCGAGACAAACTATCATATTTTTCTTTCTTGCATTGCTCGCAGACATATCATTAATTGAAACTGCTGGATGCTGTGTGTTCTGTGGTTCACTCGCTCTCAATCCCGTGCGTTAGTTGACGCTCCAGTATTTTAAGGGAGCTCAAACAAAGCTTTTAGACAGCTGTAGGACCCCAGAGCAAACAAACAAGAGATTGAAAATGGATTAAGATTTATATAGCTATAAAAAAAATAATCAGTTACCAAATAACAATCGATTACAAATGTTTTTTTCTCAATTTGCTGCTACATCTGTACTGTACATATTAATTTGTCTGCTGTGAATGATCTAGCACATTGTACAAGAAATAAAAGCATTGGGCAGTGTGTACCAGTGATACAGTTTTGGGGGGCTGCATAAATGTATTCTATTTTGACTGTTAAGGAACTCATTACCATTTATTTAACATATATTAATAATGGCAGATGTTGACACCCTTGTGCAAGCATTTTTTGATGAGGATGATAATGACCAGGTTGGCCTTGATGCCCTGTGCCTTCAGCGAATTCTCCAAATACAGGTTGTGTTTTATTTTCAATTATGTGATTAATATTTAATTTTTAATAATGTTTTTGCATTAATTGTTGTTCTACTGGAAGCACTGCAAAGCCCTTTGAGCTCAGCATGTTTGTGTAGCCCTCAGCAGTGATTAAGGACTATCCAAATAAACCCTTTGTTTTGTAGGGGTGTGTGGGTGTATGCCAGTGAGTGAGTGACATAGGAAGTTGCACTGAGTAAACACTGAGTGTGTGGTTGTTGTTTGTGGGCTTTACTGTTGTATACGCTCTGCATTTTTTGTATTTGAGCAATATTATGTTGTGAAGACTTTTATGGGGCTTTGCTCTTATGTCCACAGCAACTGTAAGAGTTGTAGTGATGATTCCTTGGAAGTTATGTCTATATGTACATTATATTGCCAAAAGTATTTGCTCATCTGCCTTCACACGCATATGAACTTGAGTGACATCCCATTCTTAATCCATACAGTTTAATATGTCGGCTTCAGTTCTTTTGGGAAAGCTTTCCACAATGTTTAGGAGTGTGTTTATGCGAATTTTTGACCAGGCTTCCAGAAGCGCATTTGTGAGGTCAGACACTGATGCTGGCTGAGAAGACCTGGCTCACAGTCTCTGCTCTAATTCATCCCAAAGGTGTTCTCTTGGGTTGAGGTCAGAACTCTGTGCAGTCCAGTCAACTTCTTCCATACCAAACTTGCTCATCCATGTCTTTATGGTCTTTGCTTTGTACACTGGTGCGCAGTCATATGGAATATGAAGGGGCCATCCCCAAACTGTTCCCACAATGTTGGGACCATGAAATTGTCCAAAATGTCTTGGTATGCTGAAGCAGTAAGAGTTACTTTCTCTGGAACTAAGGGGCTGAGTCCAACTCCTGAAAAACAACCCCGCAGCACAATCCCCCCTCCACCAAACTTTACACTTGGCACAATGCAGTCAGACAAGTACTGGTTTCCTGGCAACTGCTAAACTCATCCATCAGATCGCCAGATGGAGAAGAGTGATTCATCACTCCAGAGAACACATCTCCACTGCTCTAGAATTCAGTGGCAGTGTGCTTTACACCACTGCATGAGATGCTTTGTATTGTGCTTGGTGATGGAAATCCATTCCATGAAGTTTGGAGGTCTGTAGCGATTCTCTCTGCAGAAAGTTGGCAACCACTGCGCACTATGCACCTCAGCATCCACTGACCCCGCTCTGTGAGTTTATCACTTAATGGCTGAGTTGCTGTCATTCCCAATTGCTTCCACTTTGTTATAATACCACTAACAGTTGACTGTAGAATATTTAATAGCAAGAAAATTTCATGACTGGATTTGTTGCACTGGTAGCATCTTAACACTATACTATGCTGGAATTCACTGAGAGCGACCCAGTCTGCATGCCTAGGCACTTGGTTTTATACACCTGTGGCCATGGAAGAAATTGGAACACATAAATTTAATGATTTGGTTGGGTGAGGTGAATACTTTTGGCAATATAGTGTATTAATGTCATAGTCAGGTTACACAAGTAACTATGCAATGTCTCATGCAAAGAATCTGCATGCAACAAAAACCCTATCCAAACCTATCTGGCCCTCTGTGAAAAAGTAATTGCCCTCTAAACCTAATAACTGGTTGTAACACCCTTGGCAGCAATAACTGCAATGAAGCTTTTGTGATAACAACATCACTGTGGAAGAATGTTGGTCCACTCTCCTTGGCACAATTGTTTTAATTCAGCCACACTGGAGGGTCTTTGTGTAAGGCTGTGCCAAAGCATCTCAATTGGATTTAAGTGCAGACTGACTACACCACTCCAAAACCTTTGATTTTTTTTTTTTTTTTTTTGAGTCATGCAGAGGTGGACTTGCTGGTGTGCTTCAGATCATTCTCCTGATGCATAACCCAAGTGAACTTGAGCTTCGGGGCATGAACTGATGGTGGACATTCTCCTTCAGGATTTTCTAGTAGAGAGCAGAATTCGTGGTTCCATCAACTATGGAAAGTCATCCAGGTCCTGAATCAGCAAAGTTGCCCCAGACAATCACACTACCACCACCACCATGACTGACTGCTGCTGTGATGTTCTTTTTATGAAATGCTGTAAGTTTTACACCAGATGTAATGGGACTCAAACCTTCAAAAAGTTCAATGTTTGTTTCATGAGTGCACAGAATATTTTCCCAAAAGTCTTGAGGATCCTTCATATTTGTATTTATTTATTTATTTATATTTCAAATTTGAGACAAGCCTTTGTGTTCTTTTTGTTCAGAAGTGTCTTTTTCACATTGCAGCTCTCCCATGGATGGCATTTTTGTCCAGTCTCTTATTGTTGAATTATGAACACTCCCCTTAACTGAGGCAAGTGAGACCTGCAGTTCGTTAGATGTTGTTCTGGGTTCTTTTGTGACCTCCTGGATGAGTCGTCAGAGTATTTCCTGAGAAGGTTCACAGTTCCAAGTTTTCTTTGTGGATAAGGACTCTCACCGTGGTGGAGTTCCTGAAGCAAAGAAATGGCTTTAAAACTCTTTCCAGACTGATAGATGTAATTGCCTTTGTTTCTGTTATTACGTTTCTTTAGATTGTGGCATGACGTGTTGTTTTTTTGAGATTGTTTAGCCTACTTCACTTTATTAGAGAGGATCTGTTTAAGTGATTTCTTGAGTCAACAGGTCTGGTAGGAATCAGGCCTGGCTGTGACTTGTGAAATTTAAGCTAGCTTTCCAAAAAGCTAAGGCATAGGGCCAGGTAGGTTTGGCTAGCTTTTGTCTCTTAATAAATGAAACCATAATTTACAAACTGCATTTTGTATTTACTCTGCCTAATATTAAAATATGTTTGACGATCTGAAACAAAATTTGCAAAATATGCAGAAAAAAAAAACGAACCCTGAGAAAGCATTAAGGTGTCAAATATTTTTTCATGGCACTGTAAAATATTGATGGAATGCTACTGTGACAGGCAATGAGAGAGGCTATATGCAGCATGTGGTGGCCCATAGATAAGCAGAAGACCAGCATCCACTCTGACTAAGAAGAACCTGGTAACTCAGTGCTGTAGCATCAGTAAAAAGAAGCTACTACCAAAGCTGGAGTTCCAGAGACTACAGCACAAAGGGGACAATGCTAAACAGTATGAACATGGAAGACAGGAAGCAGTTTTAACCCTGTAAAGCCTGAACCATGAAGTAATTGCCAGAAAATTATATTTTTTTTCATAGTGGAGTGTTTATTGAACCTTCTGACAAATTTAAATAAATAAATACCCAATTGCATATATGACTTTTAATCATTTTTGCTACATCCTCACTCAGCTACATTCAGGGAAAAAAAAATCACACTGATGATGTAGAGGTCTCAAAAACTCAGAAAACTCATATGTCAAATATGATACACTTGGGGTTAGAGGGTAAAGGAACTACATGATCCCCAACCACCTACTATGACTGAGCTGTCAAAGAACATTGTGGACAGACACATGACAGCACAGGGCACAACTCCCCCAGTTCCCTGAAAAAGCCCCAACAGAACACATGACACAGATGTTAACACAGCTCTATTGACCATCCCTGTTCCCAGTATAACAGAAACCAATGACCTAGTAAACAGTATGCCACTGCCCAGGGGCGCAGCTATATACTTTCTGAGGTGTATGCGGACACATTTTTAGGTGCCCCCCCCCCGGTGGTGGTAATTTAGCAAGCTAATACTAACCGCTAAAAGCTGCTCCCGATTGTTAATTGAGTGAAGGGGCCTACACATGTAACCAGAAAGCACATCTAAAGCCTAATCACAGGCTTTGTGAACCTGTAGTTACATTTCTCGAGGTGCATGTCATTTTCCTTAAAGGCCTTTCACAGCTCCACTGGTGCTGAAAACTAATGTTTGACTATGGCTTTCTGAATACAGCTATCGATTAATTTCAGAATCGAGTATTGTATCGATTATTCCATCAATTAATCAAGTAACTGAATAAGAAATCATTTTTCTTACTAAAAATTCATCTGCCCATTTTAACTTCCGTACTGCAGTTTTTCTCTATGTCACATGTGTCAGACTCAAGGTCTGCGGGCCACTTCCGGCCCACGATCTAATTTTATACGGCTAGCAAGATGATTTCATATAGTTATTATTAATAGCCCGCGGGTAAATGTGCTCCCACCACTTATACTACAAATTCCACGCACTGCAGCAGCTGCAGGCAGGCCAAGAACTGTGCGCTAACCCGTTTTCCCTACTGCCGATTGATCAGTGATCAGCGGATAAAACATCGGTCAGCACTTTTTACAGTGACATTTAAGCTGCCTGACTCCCCAAAAAATGACCAAACAAAAAGTGGAAAACAGGGATTTTCCAAACAGGTGGGAGGCAAAAGACCTGAACGCTAACATCGGAGGTAAACCATCTGTCTCTTTTCCTCACTTGCGCTGCGGGGGAAAGAGCGGATTGGTGGGACAGATACGGAAAAGATGAAGAGGGAGACCTGCACAGGTGAGCTGACAGTGCATCACTGCGTCACACAGCAGGAAACGGTGCGCAGCAAAGTCCTGAAGACAGAACGCGTCATAAACACCGTAACACAGACAGGGAACTTTGTAAGAGGCAGTTTCAGTGTTTTCTGGAGTAAATAGTTTCTGGATTTGGTGACGCGCCTTATTACACAGGTGCGATGAGCTGCCTGAGGAAATCTGTCAGTTCACAGAAAGTGAAGGAAAAGCCTCAGCAAGGCTCCGCGATGAAAGGTGGCTGAGAGTCGACTTTTCTCATGAAACATCATAATGCGTCCCTGCAGCTTTGGGGACTGGACCGCGTGATAACTTGTCTCCACCGCTGTGTTTGCAGCTGCGCTATTTGCTGATAAACTGGACACACTGCGCAGTTTATGCAGCGTTTTTCCGACTGTGAAGCGCAGAAATTCACATTACAGTTTTTACCTGAAAAATTTGCAACTTTTCATCAGTTTAAAATATATTCATTTTTCCTAATGTGATTTTTGAAGAATAATATAATTTTATATTTTATTTAATGTGTTGAGGAAAAAAGCTGCTGTATTCAGGCCATTCAAATTTATTTTACTGATTTAAATAAATCCTGTTTGCTAAATGCAGAGACAGCAGAGCTCCGCCTTGCGATCAACCGCTAGCTAGAACACTACACACACACACACACACAAACAAACACACACACACACACACACACACACACACACACACACACACACACACACACACACACACACACAACGCACCATCCGCATCCTCTCAACGTTTACTGTGTTCATGTGTGCAGATCACTTGTTCATGGACTTATAAAATACAAGACTTCTATGACATAATTTACCGACTGTCTTTAAATGGGACAGGAGGAGGGGAGGTGAAGGAGCGCAGGGGTGCCTAATCAGCGTAGCGCCTCTGTTATTGATCATGTCATATGCACAGCTGTTAAATACAGAAAATGCAACTAGAGAAATATTTTCCCACATCGTTTTGGCGACCCCCTCTTGTGCGGCGCCCCTATGCATTGCATATAGTGCATACCCCATTTTTGCGCCACTGCCACAGTTATGTTAGAAAAAATTTTTAAAAATGCATGCAAAGAGATCCTTAACAAGACATGAGCCATCAACATGATAAAGACAGACACCCCACAATGAGTCTTAGGTATGATAAAATAGACAGCACCAGCACTTGACATGATCAACGTGCCCAGGTCCTGTGATTGCAAAACAAGCTCAAATCATCGTTTTTTTTTAAAGAGAAGAGGTTTTCTCCTAGCAACCCCTCCCAACAGGCTATACTTGTTCAGTGTTTTTCCAATTGTGCTATCATGAACTTTAACACTTAACATGGCAACTGCAGACTGCAGAGGCTGAGATGTAGCTTTTGGGGTTTTTTTGTGGGGAATTCTTGGGAAACTGGCATTTTGTTAACGTACACCTGAATGCTACAGACTAGCAGACTGCCAAAACCTCTGTCTTTATATAGATGGTCACACTTGTTGATCATTAATCAAGTGCAACTGATTAGCCACTTGGCTGCTACTTATCCTCTTAATTTCCATGGATGCAGTATGGGTATAAAAAAGTTTTCACAGGACTCTATGCAGTTCTGTAAAACTTTTATTTTCCCACATGACTTTATGCTCTACAGGTCATCAGATAACCAGCTGGAATATTAAGCTGAACACAGGAGGAGATAGATACCGCTGATGTCAAGAAATGAAAACTCACAATGCATGGAGCGTTCCACCAATAGTTCACTATAGTGCTCCCTCTTACGGTGACAGTAAGAGGGAACGACATGTCTGAGTCATGATCCAGGATGAAACAAGGAGCATACATGAATACATCAGGAAGATGGTCTGCTACAAAAGTGCCTCAGGCAGCTGAAGACAGACAGTGAGACTGAACTAGGAAGTATCATGGAAGACCAAGCCCCTCCATGGGATGTACCACTGACAGACAGAGAAAGTGGCTGACATCAAGAAATCCTATGAGTAGTTAGAAAAGGCTGGCATAAGGAATGCACAGAAGCACTGATCATGGCAGCAGAAGAAAAGACCTTAAGCCCCAAATCCATAGAGGCAGAAGTCCACTACAACCTAAGGGACCCAAGTAGCAAGCTGTGCAAAGGAGTCCTGCAACAGGAAATATGCTCTCCAAAGAGCCCTGATCTAAACATTACTGAGTCATTTTGGGATTACACAAAGAAACAGATGACAGTCTAAATGGTGGAAAGTTGTCTGAGATGCTTAAAACTCTTTACTCATCATTCTTTTAGTAATTCAGGTCTCACTGCACATGTCAGAAATTTTATTTTAGTACATATACAACTTCAGATTGCTTTTATTTTACCATAAGAACTGTATCCTCTGATTGTACTAATGTATAGCTTTCAGAACAGTGAGTGTTTATAGTAGCTTACACACATATTTATAAACAATTACACATTTAAAAAAAAAAAGTAATTCCAACATACAGGGGTTGGACAATGAAACTGAAACACCTGTCATTTTAGTGTGGGAGGTTTCATGGCTAAATTGGACCAGCCTGGTGGCCAATCTTCATTAATTGCACATTGCACCAGTAAGAGCAGAGTGTGAAGGTTCAATTAGCAGGGTAAGAGCACAGTTTTGCTTAAAATATTGCAATGCACACAACATTATGGGTGACATACCAAAGTTCAAAAGAGGACAAATTGTTGGTGCACGTCTTGCTGGTGCATCTGTGACCAAGACAGCAAGTCTTTGTGATGTATCAAGAGCCACGGTATCCAGGGTAATGTCAGCATACCACCAAGAAGGACGAACCACATCCAACAGGATTAACTGTGGACGCAAGAGGAAGCTGTCTGAAAGGGATGTTCAGGTCTAAAACCAGGTGTTTCCGTTTCATTGTCCAAACCCTGTAGTTTCACAGTGATTTTATTGCATGATTTATAACAAATCAAGATGTCTTCATTTTGCTGTGCCTGCTATGTTGTTAGGAGTAAAACACAAGTGCATATGATTTGGAAATTAACATAATTTTTCAGATCATGCCCTTGTCTTAGAGCAGTAAGTTCTCTGTACAACTTTTCCGCACAGATGGGCTTTACCATATATGCACTACGGTAAATGGAAGACACATCTGACACCCTGTATTGTGGACGCTAATTTGCAACTGCGTGCATGTTTAGAACAGAAACTTACACATTTGTCCTGAAGTGTGTAATGCAGGCTCTAGGGAATGAATACATTGTGATGTGTGATATCTTTAAAGCATTTTATAGCCACAGTAAGTCTATAATAATCTGACATCTCAGGCACGAGAAAGAAATTGTAGTTGAGATTTGAAGGAGATCTTCTTAAGGAGATTGTTTTTTCATCCCTTAAATTTCACATACAGTGTCTGTCACATATTTGTTTCTATTTCCATCATGTTCAAAGCTCTCCTTAGTCTCTTTTATTTTGCTTTTTAATTAAACTATTTAAAAATGGAAACATGTCTTAAATGCTCAAAGTGATAACAATGAAGCAACGAATGGATTTAAACAAAATCTTTTTTGGACAATGGAGTGAATTTGCTACTGGCGTATATAATTGTATTTGCTATGAATAATTAAAATATTCCTTCAACATGCATGCCTATACTGTTTTTTCACCTAACCTGAAGCACAGGCACCCTCACCGGAAGAACCACAGAAGAAACAGTGCAAAAAATATCACTGTCTCTGCATAAGATCACTCAGTATTGCCACCTTTGTGATCACAAGATAGGCTTCATTCCTGTACAGCGTTACTCTGACTTTCTTCACATTTCAAAACCCATACACATAACTGAAAACGAAGATAAATGTCCAGCAAAATGATCTGACAAAATCATTTCATAATACTTTAAACGAAGATAGGCATACATGGCTAAAAAAAAACCAAAAAACACACAAAACAAAAAACATAGCTGTAGGCAAACATATTTTTTTGGGCGATTCAGCACTCCATTTGAGCATGTGAAGACTCAGCAACATACAAACCAGCAACACTGTCATTTCATCTTTTTTTGGATTTGTTCCCTTCCTCACAGCAGGTTAACTGTCCCCAGACAGTGAGCCTCGGCTCTGCTTCAGGGTCTACAGAGTAGGGACACCAGATAGACAGACAGGCCCTGTATTCAGGCAGAGCCGATAGGCCTGGCAAGCGTGTCCTGTTTGGCATTTAAAACACCTCCGCTCACTCCTATGTCGTGGGAGAAGTGACGGACCTGACAGGCTCAGTCTCTTGGGAGCCACTGGGCCTCTTTCCAATCTCCCTGGGTCAGTGCGGGGGTGAGACGCCAGTGAGGAGCTCCTGGCTAGAAACACTAATTATCATAGCTGCCTTGCATTTAGTAGCACTGTGTTCAGCACTAGGTAGTGTGCACCTCCTGGTCACGCTGTCAGATACCTCACAGGACTGGCTCTAATTGTGGAGATTGTAAAGCTATGGGTGTTTAGGTTCAAGCTGCCAAAGGCAACTCTCTGCATCACTGACTTATGTAAATAAATGGGTAAACAAACAAGAATTTAATGCCCCACCCCCAATTTACTGCTGCTGTTGATATTGTTTGTATGTGGTACTGTTAGTGGTCCTCTTTTTAATTTGTGTGGAATCTTTTGATTGGTGGATCAGGGAGCTTTCCTGTCACAGATCGTGCACATACTTACACCGCACTGCTGTGCTCTCACTAACACACAGTAATGCCTCTGCCCAAACTCATGATAATTTAATAAATGCCTGAAGGCAGAGTTTGAGGCAGTGGACAAATATAAATATTAATTAACACACTAGGGACCCAAGTAATGTGTGAAAACTTCTCTGCCTATTGGCTGCTGCCATATTAAAGGAAACTCCGGTCAGATTTTTTAATGTGGTTTAGAATATGCATTAGAACTTCAAACATTAACTTCTGAAGTTAACATCTTCTCACTTATAGTTGGAGCCCAATAAGTTGCTGTGAGTGCAAGACGCTAAAAAAAAAACTGATGGTTACCTTTGAGGACACAATCGGTTTTCTGACATGCTTCATAAAGTATAACTCACTAGCAACTTCACTAAATTATTTTCATTATATCGAAAGATTACTTGTAAAAGTCTCAAATCTCTCATCTTATAGCATGTGATCAATGCAAATAAAATTATGGAGTCACAGCATGGAGTCTTTCTTCTGCATTCTTCTAAAGACTCTGAGTGTTTGGATACCGAGCATCATCAATACGCCTGCGTGGCAGGTTCGAGGGCCCCTTAAATCTCTTAACTCCTACACTGTCTGACTTTTGCGTAGTAAAACTGAGGGAGTGAGCAAGTGGGATGTGTGACAGCTCGTGGTGGAGGAGGTGGGCTGAGTCTTGACATTTCTCATTTCCTTCTACATCAATGGCAGCCTATACTAGTCATCTAAACACCTGTCACTCCCACAGTGTCATTGATTACAAGGGTGTCGGAGATAGTGTTTGTACTGCATGTTATTTAGTATGTAGCATGGAATTTAATATGTTTGGTGGATTTAAACATGGGAATTAAGTGATGTGCAGACTTGAATGGAAAAAGACTGAGTGGGATCGACCTGCAGACACCATCTCTGCACTGCCTAGTTATCATGATGCAGTTTTTAAAGCATGTGATTAAGAAAGAACAAAGAGGGCAGAGCTCTATAATAATTGATGAGAAACACAACTGTTGTTAAGGTCAGGTTGTTAAGCTCAAATTGTCACTTTGTTATAGCATCTTAGAGACTATAATGTGACACTTCAATTTCAATTAGCTCTGGTTACTAGTTAGTTGTCGTTCATCCCACTTGATGGCACTGATTACACTAATTACTGGCATATGCGAAATTGTTGGCATGCTGGACAGAGGCAGCAATGTACTGTAATGCACCTGTATGTATCAATGAAATTAAAACATTTCATAAATTTTCTCCAAACAATGCAAATAACTCTGCAAACGCCGCTGGCAATTCCTCCCTTGGGTGAAATCTCTGCCGTACTGTTTCTCCAAGCGCGTTCTCCCGCGTAGTCACAAAAGAGCCAAGATAATATCAGTTGGCAGGTTGAGCTCGAGCTGAACACACACACACACGCACACACATGCACGCACACACACACGCACACACACACAGACACACACACACACAAATATTGTTGCAGATAGTTCTTGACACAGTTCAACCTACAGTATTCACCTATTTTATGTGGGAAGCTCAATTACCGAGCCCATCCCACCTAAAAAAAAAAGAGGAAAAAGAAAAAAGCAATCTGCATGATTGACGTGGGTCATATTTTCAGGTTCAAAAGCTCCAATTTAAGGGACCTAGTTTTCATTCCAACATGATGTAGTCTTGTCAGTGGAAAGGCTAAGACATACATTACAGGAAATTCTTCAGTGATTGAGACAGCGCACAGCAGCTATAATGACATACATGCTCAGCTTATTTCTTTAATGTGAGAATTACAAAGCCATGGACAAACAATAAGCTGTCTCATCTCTTGTAAGGAGAGTGCTGAAGTGCTACTGTAGGTACAGGGAAGAAAGATGGGTGTGAGTTTTTCCTGCCGGCTGCATATATTACTTTGCCCTGAACAGTTTGGCACATGTGGAGAATAAAGTTCTTTTTTTGTTTAAAGGAACGTCTCATACAATAAACGTTATGGCTACAAGTTGGCAACGAGCACTTGTGGTGTAAATCTCCATGTCAGCACTTCAACCCCAGCAAACATATTCTGTAGTAGTGACTGACTGATAAATCTATGGTTTGGAGATATAAAGGAGCGGGATTCTAGGCAGGGGAAACTAAAGGTGTAAAAGTTGAGTAGGAGTAAAGGACAACATAGAGTAGCTGCTCTATGGCATGCTGCAAAGAATGACACACTCCATATTTGCTGTAACTTAGACATACAGTACATTAAATGCATATAGAGTGGGGGAATTATTGTAATTATTGAAATAATTATTTGATCCCCTACTGAGTTTGTAAGTTCGCTCACTTGCAAAGAAATCAAATTTTTATGGTAGTTTCATTTTGATGGAGAGAGACATGATATCAACCAAAAATCCAGAAAAACATAAAAGTTATAAATTGATTTGCATGCAATTGAGTGAAATGAGTATTTTATCGCCAAGAAAAACATGACTTAGTAGTAGGTGGAGAAACCTTTGTTGGCAAGCACAGATAAGATGTTTTTTGCTGTTGGTCACCAGTTTTGTGCACGTCTCAGGAGAGATTTTGGCCCACTCCTCTTTACAGAAACTCTCTACATCCTTTAGGTTTCTTGGCTGTCCGTTGGAAACATGAAGCTTCCACTCCCTTCACAGATTTTCTATAGGAGTGAGGTCTGGAGACTGGCTCGGCCACTCCATGACCTTAATGTGCTTCTTCTTTAGCCACTCCTTTGTTGCCTTGGCGGTATGTTTTAGGTCACTGTCATGTTGGAAGACCTATCCATGACCCATCTTCAGTGTTCTGGTCAAGGGAAGGAGGTTCTCTGCAAGTTTTTATCATATGTGGCCCTGTTCATCGGTCCCTCAGCACAGTAAAGTCATCCTGTACCCTTAGCAGAAAAACAGCTCCATGTTTTCACCTCCATGCTTGACTGTAGGGAAAGTGTTCTTTGGGTCATACTCAGTTTTTCTCTTCCTCCAAACACATTGGGTTGTGTAGTGTAGGTGTACCACCTTTCTCATGATCATCTCCACCCCATGAGGCAAGATCTTGTATGGAGCTCCAGATTGAGGGGAACCGATGGTGATTTTATATTTATTCCATTTCCAAATAATCACACAACAACTGTGACCTTCTCACCAAGCTTCTTGCTAACAGTCTTGTAGCCCATTCCAGCTGTGTGCAGGTCTACAGTCTTGTTCCTGACATCCTTTGACAGCTCTTTGGTCTTTGGTGGTGGAGAGGTTGGAATGGAAGAAATTGATTCTGTGGACAGGTGTCCTTTATACACAAAGTTGAGATCAGGAGAATCTGTAATTGATTGATTGATTGACTGAATGATTGCAATTTGGGTGCCACATGGACAGACAGCTAATCTGTCAGGGATCAAATACTTATTTCACGCAATGACATGCAAATCAATGTTTAACTTTTATGTAATGTGTTTTTCCCTGGATTTTTGGTTGATATTCTCTCTCTCTATTAAAATGAAACTTCCAAAAAAATTAGAGGCTGTCCATTTCTTTGTGAGTAAACTTACAAATTCGGCAGGGGATCAAATAATTATTTAACCCACAGTTAAAGAGAAGTCTGTATTGTGAAAATGCAAGCACTAGCTGAATACAGATCTCCCAGATTAGAGATGAAGAAACATGCAAACTATAAATAATTTGTAAAAATTTTAAAAAGATATTCAAAGTTCATTACTCTTTTCGTTAAGAATTTCTAAGTGAGATGCTGACTATTTCAAAGTTAAAAAGTTTGAGTTTAGCCCCTTAAGGATTGCCCTCGCTAAATCATAGTGTAAACTCTATTAAAGACTTTATCTGAGTAATACTGACTACCATGCAGCTTGTAATGGTGGATAGATTAAATGGAATCACTCTCACCTAGTGGCAAATTCCACACCAGTAAGCAACAAATGACTTGCCAAGCTCTGGGTGACATTTCTAGGGATTAGCTCATGATGTTAGAGTTGAGGCAGGACCCAGTGGGAGGGACAGTAGCTGAGTATCATAACATCCTCCACTCTCCCAAACATATATATATATATATATATATATATATATATATATATATATATATATATATATATATATATATATATATATATATATATATATATATATATATATATACGCTAAAAACTCTAAACCCTATAAATTAATTTATTAATTCCACTTGAAATGTCAGGGCTTATTTATAAAAAGACGGCTTTGACAGATGATGCTTCTTACCTATGCACGACTATTGTATGGTGAACAGAAATGGCTTCACAGTCAGCTTGAGTGCAACGCCAGGGATGCAAACATGAACAGATGAGAATGTCAAAAATGAAACTTTTTCAGAGGCAGCCTAAAATTACTTAGAGGGCAAACTTGCTTCCTGACTTTATTTTTAGTCAGTAACTGATTGCCTTGTTCTGTATGTGTGTCTCCAAATAAGTCTGCCTACATATCAGCCTCGCCTCTTACTTTGCTCCGTTTCATAAGGATAATGCATGCAGATATGACATTGCATTTGTTTATTTTCTATTTTCATTTCTTCCTTAT